>NW_027152404.1:0-256348 GCF_040937935.1 Hyperolius riggenbachi | reverse complement strand
TTTTTTAGCTACAGTAACAAGCTTACCTCAAAATGCAAATAACAGAAACTTCCCATTTCAGACGCGTTTTAATGAGTTTGCGGTTCGCAATAAAATGCATATATGTTTTGTATGCATTTTGCATGCGTTTTTTTCATGCGTTATGTAAATTACAAGGGAGTCAACAGGAAGCGGAAATACATTATTGAGGCCTCTTTCACAGTGCGACGTTATAGTCGCACGTTTGAAAATGTTTTAACGCAGACCAACGCACAGCAATACTAAGTCTGTGCGACATTCATAGTGCACACTTTGCGTTTGTGTGCAACGTGTAGCATTATTAGAAAGTGCTGCATGCTGTGCATTATACACGTTATTAGTAATGACCTGGAAACATACTTTTCATTGCCTGTATGCTCTACTGTATGCAACGATAACGGGGCATTAAGTTGCGTTGCAACTTTTTGCGGGGCGTTGCGTTGTAATTTGCGTTGCGACCAACTGTGAAAGAGGCCTAAAATTGTTTTGTTTTGTATTTTAAACGCCTGCAAAACGCATAAAAAACGCACTAAAACGCAATACCTCTGCAGCACCATTGACTTTCAGTATGTGCGTTTTTTATGCGTTTTTTAAAAAGCATGCAGCAAAACCAGCGTTTTTAAAAACGCACATTGCAAAGCATATGCCTTTTTTTCATGAGGCCTATTGATTTGCATTATGTGCGTTTTTTGCTACGTTTTCTGCAACGCTAGCGTTTCTGTCTAGTGTGTTCCTACCTTAAAAACAACGGGATGTTTAAGCTATATAAATAATTTATTATTAGATAATTTTTTTCAGTTAATATGGAGTTTCATAGGTGATTACATAGGTGATCTTTTGTCCCCATACTTACACCACAGTTACATTCCATCCCAAGTGATAATAATCATAACAATTTCAGGACGATAACTGGTCACCAAGTCATTTCAGGCCTTGGATATTGACAGTCTAGAGCTGCCAAAAGCTTGTTTTTTTGTTGTTTTTTCAGAACTTGTGAGACCCCTGAACTCTCCTCACATAGCTTAACCTTAATCTTTTCTGGGCTGTTTTTAACCTTATACTCCTCACTCCCCAAAGCCACAGTCTCTTCCTTGCTGCTTCCTCGCCCTGTCACCCTGTCACCTCATATTCCAATCAACTGTAATTTCTTCCCTGACTGATGCCAAACCTAACCTAGAGCTGGATCATCCACAACACAAGGCAAACCTAGGCAGTTGCTAGATGTAAGAGGGGTCACATATTGACTAGGCAGCTTTGTGGTAGTCTGTTACCCAGAATCCCTTGCTTTTGACTTTAGTCTTTGTACATTTTAGGCCCCGTTTACATGTAATCAGTTGGTACACATTTTTTTTCTTCTCCATAGCAGTGCATTGTGAAAAAGATTTCAGTTAAAATGCGTTAAGTGTGAACTGTGCCATTGGGAAACATGGGCATTACTTTGTATATCAGTTGTCATTTCAGTTATAACTGAGAACAACTGATTAAGTGTAAACGGGGCCTAATTCCAGTGCAGTTCGTTCCTTTTCATAGAGAGACTGTCTTTTAAGGAAAATTTCACAACCTTAAAGAGAACCCGAGGTGGGTTTAAAGAATATTATCTGCATACAGAGGCTGGATCTGCCTATACAGCCCAGCCTCTGTTGCTATCCCAAACCCCCCTAAGGTCCCCCTGCACTCTGCAATCCCTCATAAATCACAGCCACGCTGCTGACAAACAGCTTGTCAGAGCTGGCTGTGTTTATCTCTATAGTGTCAGTCTGCTGCTCTCCCCGCCTTCTGCAGAACTCCGGTCCCAGCCTGCATCCCTTCCCTCCCTGCTGATTGGAGGGAAGGGACGGGGGCAGGGACCGGAGCTATGCAGGAGGCGGGGGAGCAGCTGAGACTGACACTACAGATGTAAACACAGCCTCACAGCATGGCTGTGATTTATGAGGGATTGCAGAGTGCAGGGGGACCATAGTGGGGTTTGGGATAGCAACAGAGGCTGGGCTGTATAGGCAGATCCAGCCTCTGTATGCAGATAACATTCTTTAAACACACCTCGGGTTCTCTTTAAAGTGGTTAATTGTATATTTTCACATTGACTTTCTCCTCTGAAAAGATTTATTCCCCCCCCCCCCCCCCTTTAGCATGTGATTGTATTATGCATTATTTATACCATTACATTGCACAGGAACACAGAAGCAGCAAATTTGTTTTGAAATATGTATCATTTCTGAGGTCGTCCCCCTCATGCTGCTGCTGTGTCTGTATCTGTACAAAACATTCTTATTTTTTGCTCAGGGCAAGGGATGGGTCTGTAAATCTACAGTAAGCAACTTTGTAATAATGGGGTCAGAAGAACTCAATAGCTAAAGTGAGCCTTTACCAAGTAAAATTATTTAAAATTCTGTAAACACGATACACCTGCAAACAAATATTACATACTTACCTTTCCGTAAGTCTTTTTTAGTTCTGACAAGATTTTGTGAGACTTGTCTCTCCAAAAACTGAAAGCCCTACTTAAAGGGGCACTACAGCGAAAAACGGTAACATTTAAAATATGTGCAAACATATACAAATAAGAAGTACATTTTTTTCCAGAGTAAAATGAGCCATACATTACTTTTCTCCTATGTTGCTGTCACTTACAGTAGGTGGTAGAAATCTGACAGAAGTGACAGGTTTTGGACTAGTCCATCTCTTCATAGGGGATTCTCAGCAAGGCTTTTATTCTTTATAAAGATATTCCTGAAAAAGGATTTAAACAATGATGCTGGCCAGCATCCCTGCTCCCTACACAGTTTTTTGGCAGTTGAACAGAGCAACTGCCATTCACTAAGTGCTTTTGAAAATAAATATATCCCTGAGAATCCCCTATAAAGACTAGTCCAAAACCTGTCACTTCTGTCAGATTTCTACCACCTACTGTAAGTGACAGCAACATAGAAGAAATGTAATGTATGGCTCATTTTACTCTGGGAGAAATGTACTACTTATTTTTATATGTTTGCACATATTTTAAATTTTACAGTTTTTCGCTGTAGTGCCCCTTTAAGGTGGCCACACATCATACAATTTTTAAAATATCTTTTCAATTCAAAAATTGCAGATTGTAACATGTCAAAAATCTGACCAATGCAGTACACACATATGTTCAGTTTTTCCCCAATTATGAAAAAAATGATTGAAATGATTGAAAACTCAAAAAATTGCTTGGGTCTATACATCAAGAAATTGTCAATCTACCACACTTTATTCAATTTACATATAAATTGATCAGAAAAATCCAACATTGCAGGTCTTCCTTTATCGAATGAAAACAGGAAATTCGACCAGATTTCTCGAATGAATAAAAAAAACAGCTTTCAATTTTTTTTGTACAACTGATTGTTTTTATTGAATTGCCATAATATTGGATCATTGTATTGTATGGTGTGTGGTACCTTTACTTTTTACTTTTTTTTTTTACTGTATCAGTTGCTGTCAGTTATAACTGAAAGGATGACTGATGTGCAAGGTAATGTCCATGTTTCCCTATGGCTCAATGGAGTGCTGACCCAGAAGCTGTTACAGGGTCATCGCCAATTTTAAAATAGAGGACAGAGAATTCCAGCGATCACAGTGGACCATAAGGACACAGAAGAAGAGCAAGTGATTGATGAGCAGACTACACAGAGGCAAGTATGACGTGTGTGTGTTTATTTTGACTTTATTTGGACATCTTGCAGCATGTCCAATCGATACATGTGACCATTCAATGTCTGCCCGAAATTGGTTACATCGTCAATAGGGCATCCTCTTGGCGGCACCAATTTTCATCCGATTTGATAATTATTGAATCGGATTGTCGATCGGCTGCCAAGTCCCTAGATGTTTGGCCACCTTAAGGCAGTATAGATCTGTCCTATCTACTCAAAACAACTTTTCTTATTCTTTGGTTTCTTGGCAGGCAAGTCCTAATTCTTCTGGTTTCAGAAGCAATGTGATTACTTTATATTCTGGCGTATAAGATTACTTTTTAACCCTTGAAAATCATCTGAAAAGTCAGGGGTCGTCTTATACGCCGGGGTGTCATACATGCCGGGTGATACGCCCTGTCCTTTTACCGACCCTCAGATCTCACTGCTAAGCACTGTACCGAAGCGGCGCAGGCGCACATGTGTGAGATCTGAGAGGCCGACGAGGAGGTAAATAGGATACAAGGGAGGGTAAGACGGATGAAAGAGGCATGTTTTATGGGTACAGAGCAATCTATTCTTCCATTCCGCTCTGATAAACAGGTAGACAAGGAGAGCTGACCAATCAATACTGTTATATACTGGGTACCACATACAGTAAAGCACCAGTATCTGTTCATACATAGCAACAGCATATGATGTTTTTTAAAATTTGTATTTGGTGTGCGTTGGAAGAGGGGTAGTCTTATACGGCGAGTATATCTCAAACTCTATATTTTAACTGGAAAAGTTGGGGGGGGGGGGGGGGTCGTCGTACACCAAGTCTTATACGCCGGAATATACGGTAACCGTCTAAGCCGTTATATAGGAGGTTGGGTACAGGTTAGAGGGCCTGCCACTGCTGTGCTGATATCGGTTGCAAATTGACAGGAAGTAGGAGTATCATATCAGCCTAAAGGTGTGTAGATACCATATATACTCAAATACAAGTCGACCTCGTATATAAGTCGACCCCATTATTTGACTCTCTTAAACTGGAATTTTTTAAAGACTCAAGTATAAGTCTATCCAGCAAAGTTAATGGCTGCACTTGGGGACCAGAAGGGGTTAATGGCTGCGCTGCATACAGTATTGTAGCCATCAACCCCTCCTGGCACCCAAGTGCAGCCATAAACTCCTCCAGGCCCCTGCATCCCTTATCATTTTGGCTTACCATGTCCCCAAGTATCTGTTTCCCCTTTTCAAGCAGACCTGAACTCAGAATGTCCTCTCTGCAATGTTTCTACTTCCTGATTATTGGAAGCAGACGTAGTGTTAACCTACTGTGCTTTCAAATGTGCTTATGTGCCATCTCTGCTATGGCAGTCAGGTGACACGGGAAAGATCAAATGACAACTTGTGAATAGACACAAATGAGAGATAATTTAACAGGCTAAAACTCTCTAAATACATGCAGGGTGCACTTATCTATGTTTTCCTTCTGTCTTGCGCAAGAGTTCAGGTCCAATTGTGGCCAGTGCTGTTAACTTACCCCCTCCTCCCTCCATTGTGGCCAGCGTTGTATTAACTTTCTCCCTCCATTGTGGGAAGTAGAGTAAAACACCACTCACATCACATCACCCGCAGCACCGCCGCCCCCTCCCCATGAGCAAAAGCAGCCAGCGTACCTTCCCTTGTTTATTTATATGCACAATGAGCCGCTGTAATAAGAGATCCGGAAGCCTCCATTCATGAATTTCGCATCGGGCGCAGTGTCCTGTAACTCGCACTATCTCACGCTGGTCTGCCTGTGTCAGCGTACCTTTGACTCACGTGACTTCGGGAGCCGGGGCAACGCTAGCCTAACACAGGCAGACCAGGGTGAGAGAGAGCGCGAGTGACAGGACACTGCGCCCGGTGCGAAATTCATGAATGGAGGCTTCCGGATCTCTTATTACAGCGGCTCATTGTGCATATAAATAAACAAGGGAAGGTACGCTCACGCTGGCCACTGAAGCTCGCGGGGGGGAGGGGGCGCCGGTGCTGCGGGTGACTCTACCACTTTGCCGACAATGGAGGGGGATAGTTAATAGTAACCACTAGAGATGTAGTGAACGGTTCGCCGGCGAACGGTTCCAGGCGAACTTAGGGGGTTCGCGTTCGCATGCAGCAGGCGAACTTTTGCGGAAGTTCGATTCGCCCCATAATGCACTATGAGGGTCAACTTTGACCCTCTGCATCACAGTCAGCAGGCACATTGTAGCCATTCAGGCTACACTAAGCCCTGGAGCCCCACCCCCCCTTATATAAGGCAGGGTCCGGCGGCCATTACACTCACTCGTGTGCCTGATAGAGAGAGGAAAGGGACAGCTGCTGCAGACTTTTTCTCCTAGGGACAGATTAGTTAGGTTCTAGGCTGCTTTGCTTGCTCCTGACTGATTATTATTGCTTTTAAAGCACCCAGCAACAGCTCTTTTCAGAGCTCATCCTGTACATTTTTTTTATCTGTGCGTCAAACTGACACTTTTGTTGCATGCACAGCCTTGCTAATTGATAGTGTGTGTGCCACTGCCAGCAGCCCAGCACATTCAGTGACTACCTGTGTGTGTGACAGGGAGCTGCACATTGCACTACCCAGTACTGCATATATAACAGTACCTGTTGTGTTTACTTAACCCACCTCATCACTGCATATACCTAGCTTTGTGTTGAGTGAACCCAGCTCACTGCATCTAAAAAGCTGTTGTGTTGAGTGAGAACCCACCTCACTGCATCTTAAGTACCTTTACTGTTCAGTGAACCCAGCTCACTGCATCTTAGTACCTGTTGTGTTGAGTGAGAACCCACCTCACTGCATCTTAAGTACCTTTATTGTTCAGTGAACCCAGCTCACTGCATCTAACTACCCAGTACCTGTTGTGTTTACTTAACCCACCTCATCACTGCATATACCTAGCTTTGTGTTGAGTGAACCCAGCTCACTGCATCTAAAAACCGGTTGTGTTGAGTGAGAACCCACCTCACTGCATCTTAAGTACCTTTACTGTTGAGTGAACCCAGCTCACTGCATCTAACTACCCAGTACCTGTTGTGTTTACTTAACCCACCTCATCACTGCATATACCTAGCTTTGTGTTGAGTGAACCCAGCTCACTGCATCTTACTACCTGTTGTGTTGAGTGAGAACCCACCTCACTGCATCTTAAGTACCTTTACTGTTGAGTGAACCCAGCTCACTGCATTTTACTACCTGTTGTGTTGAGTGAGAACCCACCTCACTGCATCTTAAGTACCTTTACTGTTCAGTGAACCCAGCTCACTGCATCTAACTACCCAGTACCTGTTGTGTTTACTTAACCCACCTCATCACTGCATATACCTAGCTTTGTGTTGAGTGAACCCAGCTCACTGCATCTAAAAACCTGTTGTGTTGAGTGAGAACCCACCATACTGCATCTTAAGTACCTTTACTGTTCATTGAACCCAGCTCACTGCATCTTACTACCTGTTGTGTTGAGTGAGAACCCACCTCACTGCATCTTAAGTACCTTTACTGTTCAGTGAACCCAGCTCACTGCATCTAACTACCCAGTACCTGTTGTGTTTACTTAACCCACCTCATCACTGCATATACCTAGCTTTGTGTTGAGTGAACCCAGCTCACTGCATCTAAAAACCGGTTGTGTTGAGTGAGAACCCACCTCACTGCATCTTAAGTACCTTTACTGTTGAGTGAACCCAGCTCACTGCATCTTACTACCTGTTGTGTTGAGTGAGAACCCACCTCACTGCATCTTAAGTACCTTTACTGTTCAGTGAACCCAGCTCACTGCATCTAACTACCCAGTACCTGTTGTGTTTACTTAACCCACCTCATCACTGCATATACCTAGCTTTGTGTTGAGTGAACCCAGCTCACTGCATCTTACTACCTGTTGTGTTGAGTGAGAACCCACCTCACTGCATCTTAAGTACCTTTACTGTTGAGTGAACCCAGCTCACTGCATCTAACTACCCAGTACCTGTTGTGTTTACTTAACCCACCTCATCACTGCATATACCTAGCTTTGTGTTGAGTGAACTCAGCTCACTGCATCTAAAAACCTGTTGTGTTGAGTGAGAACCCACCTCACTGCATCTTAAGTACCTGTACTGTTGAGTGAACCCAGCTCACTGCATCTAACTACCCAGTACCTGTTGTGTTTACTTAACCCACCTCATCACTGCATATACCTAGCTTTGTGTTGAGTGAACCCAGCTCACTGCATCTAACTACCTGTTGTGTTGAGTGAGAACCCACCTCACTGCATCTTAAGTACCTTTACTGTTCAGTGAACCCAGCTCACTACATCTAACTACCCAGTACCTGTTGTGTTTACTTAACCCACCTCATCACTGCATATACCTAGCTTTGTGTTGAGTGAACCCAGCTCACTGCATCTAAAAACCTGTTGTGTTGAGTGAGAACCCACCTCACTGCATCTTAAGTACCTTTACTGTTCATTGAACCCAGCTCACTGCATCTTACTACCTGTTGTGTTGAGTGAGAACCCACCTCACTGCATCTTAAGTACCTTTACTGTTCAGTGAACCCAGCTCACTGCATCTAACTACTTGTGTTGAGTGAGAACCCACCTGGCCACCTCACTGCATGTAACTACCTGTTGTGTTGAGTGAGACCCCACCTCACTGCATCTTAAGTACCTTTACTGTTGAGTGAACCCAGCTCACTGCATCTAACTACCCAGTACCTGTTGTGTTTACTTAACCCACCTCATCACTGCATATACCTAGCGTTGTGTTGAGTGAACCCAGCTCACTGCATCTAACTACCTGTTGTGTTGAGTGTGAACCCACCTGGCCACCTCGCTGCATTTAACTACCTGTTGTGTTGAGTGAGAACCCACCTCACTGCATCTTAAGTACCTTTACTGTTGAGTGAACCCAGCTCACTGCATCTAACTACCTGTTGTGTTGAGTGAGAACCCACCTGGCCACCTCACTGCATGTAACTACCTGTTGTGTTGAGTGAGAACCCACCTCACTGCATCTTAAGTACCTTTACTGTTGAGTGAACCCAGCTCACAGCATCTAACTACCCAGTACCTGTTGTGTTTACTTAACCCACCTCATCACTGCATATACCTAGCGTTGTGTTGAGTGAACCCAGCTCACTGCATCTAACTACCTGTTGTGTTGAGTGAGAACCCACCTCACTGCATATAGCTAGCATACCCCCGAGATGGACAAAATGGACAAACCAGGTAGAGGAAGAGGTAGAGGCAGACCCAGAGAAAGGCCACCAGGCACCGGCAGGTCTGTGGCTGTGCGAGGTGGTGTTGCTGTGATTTCGTGCGGACCTGCCCCAAAATACAGTGCTCAGAAGAAGGCACGTGCCATCACTTCCCAAAATTGTGAGGAGGTGATTGAGTATTTAACATAGAACACCTCATCTCCCGCAGCCACCAGCGCTACAACAAGCACCACATCCACTGCATTTGACACTTCGCAGGATTTATTTGGTTGTGGTGGTGAAATCACTGATTCCCAGGCACTACTGCAACAACAACAAAAAGGCGCAGGTACACCACCTCCTACGTCTGAGTTAGGTGGCGATAGTATAGTGGATGGGGGTGATGGTGGACCACCTGAAGTTGGTGCACTTGAGGAGGTGTCTGAGGAAAGCGCAGCTGGCCAGGAGGATTATGATGACGATTATACGGATACCACATATGTTCCCGGTAGAGGAGATGACCAGGTGGACAGTTCAGAGGAGGAGTCAGAGAGGAGTAGGAGGAGACGACTCCATGATAGAAGCAGAGGGAGCTCGTCCTCAAAAACAGCTGGGGGCAGTGTCTGGCGCCATGTATCACCAGCTATAGCCAGCCAGCACACATGCCCTTCATCGTCAGCTGCTGATGCCACCCTAGCGCCATCACCCCAGGGGGGTTCAGCGGTTTGGAAATTTTTTAACGTGTGTGTCTCAGATCGGAGCAAAGCCATCTGTTGTCTCTGCCAGCAAAAATTGAGCCGTGGAAAGGCCAACTCTCACGTAGGGACAAGTGCCTTACGAAGGCACCTGGAGAGAAGGCACAAACAGCTATGGCAAGAACACCTGAGGAAAAGCAGCACCCCTCAAAAGACAAGCCACCCTCCTTCTCCTCTTCCTCCTTCAGGTGCATCGTCTTCATCCACTTTCTCCCTTGCACCTTCACAGCCACCCTCCTCCACACCGCCTCTTCCCTTGAGCGGTTCCTTCTCCTCTGCCCACAGCAGTACACAGCTGTCCGTGAAGGAAGTATTTGAGCGGAAGAAGCAAATGTCTGCCAGTCACCCTCTTGCCCGGCGTCTGACAGCTGGCGTGGCGGAACTATTAGATCGCCAGCTACTACCATACAAGCTGGTGGAGTCGGAGGCTTTCCGTAAGTTTGTGGCTATTGGTACACCGCAGTGGAAGATACCAGGCCGCAATTATTTTTCACAAAAGGCCATACCCAAACTGTACCGTGCAGTTGAGAGGCAAGTGGCGTCATCTCTAGCACACAGCGTTGGGTCAAGGGTCCACCTGACCACGGATGCCTGGTCTGCCAAGCACGGGCAGGGCCACTACATTACATACACAGCCCATTGGATCAACCTGGTGACCGATAGCAGCAAGCAGGGAGTACGTGGCTGCGCAGAGGACCGACTTGTCACACCTCCACGGCTTGCAGGCAGGCCTCCAGCCACCTCCTCTCCACCTGCTATCACCGCTTCGCTATCGTCATCCTCCTCCTCCTCCTTGGCTGGTGCCGCCATCTCCTCTCCAGCTACACAGCCCCAGCACCCCAGGGCCTATGCTGCATGCCAGGTGCGACGGTGTCATGCAGTGTTAGACATGTCTTGCCTGAAAGCGGAGAGTCACACTGGAGCAGCTCTCCTGGCTGCTCTTAACAAACAGGTGGAGCAATGGCTGACCCCGCACAAGCTTGAGATCGGCAACGTGGTGTGTGACAATGGCAGCAATCTCATTGCTGCGTTGAATTTGGGAAAGCTGACACACATACCCTGCATGGCACATGTGCTTAATCTGGTCGTGCAAAGATTTGTGTCCAAGTACCCAGGCTTAGAGGACGTCCTGAAGCAGGCCAGGAAGTTGTGTGGGCATTTCAGGCGCTCTTACAAGGCCATGGCACGCTTTGCGGACATTCAGCGTAGAAACAACTTGCCGGTGAGACGCCTGATTTGCGATAGCCCGACTCGCTGGAATTCCACCCTGCTGATGTTCTCTCGCCTGCTAGACCAGGAGAAAGCCGTCACCCAGTACCTGTATCATTACAGTACAAGGACACAATCTGGGAGGATGGGGATGTTGTGGCCCAACAACTGGACACTGATGCGAAATGCATGCAGGGTCATGGAGCCATTTGATGAGGTGACCAAACTGGTGAGTCGCGATGAGGGCACCATCAGCGACTTGATCCCCTACGCCTACTTCCCGGAGCGTGCCGTGCGTAGAGTGGTGGATACAGCTGTGGAGGAGCGTGAACAAGAAGAGTTAGGGCAGCAGGAGTCGTGGGAGCCATTTACACACGAACCCGATGTTTCCACAACACCGGCGGCAGCACAGAGGGGGGAGGAAGAGGAAGAAGAGGAGTCGTGTGGGGAAGGAGAGGAGTCAGACTCTGATGATGGTGATGATGAGAAAGGTGTTTCTGTGGAGGAGGAGGAGGCGGCGGAAGGAGAACAACCGCGGCAGCCATTACAGGGGGCTTCTGCTGCTCCACGTTCCCGTGGTATTGTTCGTGGCTGGGGGGAGGAAGAGGAGTTGCGTCCCGTCACTGAGGAAGAGCAAGAGGAGATGGAGAGTACGTCTGCATCCAGCTTTGTGCAGATGTCCTCTTTCATGTTGTCCAGCCTGTTGAGGGACCCCCGTATCAAAAAACTCAAGACGAATGACCTGTACTGGGTGGCCACGCTACTAGACCCTCGGTACAGGCACAAAGTGGCGGACCTCTTAGCAGCTCAACAAAAGGCGGAAAGGATGCAGCACTTGCAGAACAAGCTGTCGATGATGCTTTACAATGCATTTAAGGGTGATGTGGCTGCACAACGCAATCAAGGTACCACTGGCAGTAACCCTCCTCCTCCCAAGTCCACGCAGGCAAGAACAGGACGCTCCAGCGATCTCAGGGTGATGTCGAACATGCGGACGTTCTTTAGTCCAACTCCTCGCCATAGTCCTTCCGGATCCACCCTCCACCAACGCCTGGACCGGCAGGTAGCCGACTACCTGGCCTTGAGTGTGGATGTAGACTCTGCGAAAAGCGACGATGAACTCTTGGACTACTGGTTGCGCAGGCTTGACCTGTGGCCAGAGCTGTCCCAATTTGCCATACAACTTCTCTCTTACCCTGCCGCAAGCGTCCTGTCAGAAAGGACCTTCAGTGCAGCTGGAGGCATAGTTACTGAGAAAAGAAGTCGCCTAAGTCACGACAGTGTTCAGTACCTGACCTTTATCAAAATGAATGAGGAATGGATCACGGAGGGCTACTGCACGACCGAAGACTAAGTCAGTCCCCACACACAGCATCGCTTGACTGCCTTCTCCGCCACTACCAACAGTGTCAAGGACTCTAGGCGGATTCCTAAATTTTTAAGGCCGCTGCTAGCAGCGGCTGCTACACTAATTTTTCTGGTGCGTGTACATGTGCCCATCCCCCTTCGTGATCATTACCTTGCCGCGGTGAAGGGGCTTGCGCATCACAATGAAGCAATGACCGCCGGCTATTTGAGTGTCTCGGGTGGGGGTGGCACACAAAAGATAATAAGGTTGTTGCTTCGTTGTGGTCAGACCAAATTTGATCAGCTGAACAGTCACTGTTCTGTCATTCAGCTACATTAGCCGGGCGAGCATATGGGCTGAAAAGCCACCATCACCTGCACTCTCGTCACGGTGCGCACCAGTCCAGCAAGGCCGTCACTACACAAACGGCTGTTTGCAGTCACTGCATACCTTTCACTGCATCTGTGACTGCACATTATACCTGGCAGTCAGTGCATAACTTGCACTTGAATGGATACACTTGTAAACAATTTAAAAATACAACCATGTAAACTTTCAAACAATTTAAAAATACAACCATCTATCATTTTCAAAAAATGTAAAAAAAAGGGCAAAAAAACTTGCCCTCCGTAAAACATTCTTGGCAAATGCTTTCGACTTGGTTTGTCTTCCGCTGGCTCAAGGGTCCATCTGACCACAGATGCCTGGTCTGCAAAGCACGGTCAGGGCAGCTACAGCATGGGTCTCAGCAGGCTCCCACTTCGGGCCGGAATCCAACCTTCATTCCCCGCGGCGACAATGGCAGACTTGCCCTCCATAACGGATTCCCGTTAAAGGATTTAAAGTTAATTCATTTCAATTAGGGCCGCAAAAGGTCCTCCTGAGTCCTGTATTGTTATTTTTGGTCACTACCTCGGGGCGGGCGTGCATGCCTGCCTACCTCCCTCCTTGCCTGGATGTGTGGTGGTAGACGTTGATCAGACTCCAACTCCGGAACGCAATACAAGAGGGAGCTCGTCCTCAGAAACAGCTGGGGGCAGTGTCCGGCGCCATGTATCGCCCGCTATGGCCAGACAGCCAGCATGCCCTTCAACCTCAGCTGCTGATGCCACCGTAGCGCCATCAGCCCAGGGGGGCTCAGCGGTTTGGAAATTTTTTAAAGTGTGTGTCTCAGATCGGAGCAAAGCCATCTGTTGTCTCTGCCAGCAAAAATTGAGCCGTGGAAACGCCAACTGTCACATAGGGACAATTGCTTTACGAAGGCACCTGGAGAGAAGGCCCAAACAGCTATGATTGGCAAGAACACCTGAGGAAAAGCAGCACCCCTCAAAAGACAAGCCGCGGAGAACAACCGCGGCAGCCGTCACAGGGGGCTTCTGCTGCTCCACGTTCTCATGGTATTGTTCGTGGCTGGGGGAGGAAGAATGGATACACTTTTAAACAATTTAAAAATACAATTATCTAAACTTTCAAACAATTTAAAAATACAACCATGTAAACTTTCAAACAATTTAAAAATACAACTATCTGTCATTTTCAAAAAATGTAAAAAAAAAGGGCAAAAAAACTTGCCCTCCGTAAAACATTCTTGGCAAATGCTTTCGACTTGGTTTGTCTTCCGCTGGGTCTCAGCAGGCTCCCACTTCGGGCCGGAATCCAACCTTCATTCCCCGCGGCGACAATGGCAGACTTGCCCTCCATAACGGATTCCCGTTAAAGGATTTAAAGTTAATTCATTTCAATTAGGGCCGCAAAAGGTCCTCCTGAGTCCTGTATTGTTATTTTTGGTCACTACCTCGGGGCAGGCGTGCATGCCTGCCTGCAGCCCTCCTTGGATGTGTAGTGGTAGCCGTTTTTCTTCCCCGGCCATTACCCGGGGTCACAAATGGCAGACTTGCCCACCTCCATATGATTCTCGTGAAAGGAATGTGGTGTCATCTTTGCCCGCCATAACTGGTTCTCGTTAAAGGATTTAAAGTACATTCATTTCAAATACACAGCAGGGCCTCGAAAGTCCTCCTCCTGTATTGTTATTTTTGGTCACTACCTCGGGGCGGGCGGGTGTGCATGTGTAGTGGTAGCCGTTGCTCAAGCTCCACACCGGATTCAAACCCCTCATTCCCTGGCCATTATCCGGGGTCACAATGGCAGACTTGCCCGCCTCCACAGGATTCTCGGTACTGAACAAGTACACAGCAAGTAGAAAATGTAATTTAAAAACAAAACGTAAGCTTTTTAACAATACCATGGAAAGTTGAGAAGGAAGTCACACATTACCTGACATCACTGAGTGAGGAAGAGCAATCTCGCCATGTTGCGCAGTAATCCAGCATGGCCGTCACTACACAAACAGCTGTTTGCGGTGCGTTACACAGTGAGTTTGGTGTGTCAGTGTGAAGCAGTACTCTAATTACACTCCCTGATTGATGTATACACATGCAAGATGTTTGAAAGCATGTTAGGCCTGCAATTTAGCAGTCAATGTGATTTCTGCCCTTAAAACGCTGCTTTGCGTCACATCCAGATTTTTCCCCGGGACTTTTGGCATGTATCCCACTCTGCCATGCCCCCCTCCAGGTGTTAGACCCCTTGAAACATCTTTTCCATCACTTTTGTGGCCAGCATAATTTTTTCTATTTTTCAAAGTTCGCCTCCCCATTGAAGTCTATTGTGGTTCGCGAACTTTTCCGCGAACCGAACCTTCCGCGGAAGTTCGCGAACCCGGTTTGCGAACCGAAAATCGGAGGTTCGCGACATCTCTAGAAGATACCAGGCCGCAATTATTTTTCACAAAAGGCCATACCCAAACTGTACCGTGCAGTTGAGAGGCAAGTGGTGTCATCTCTGGCACACAGCGTTGGGTCAAGGGTCCACCTGACCACGGATGCCTGGTCTGCCAAGCACGGGCAGGGCCACTACATTACATACACAGCCCATTGGGTCAACCTGGTGACCGATGGCAGCAAGCAGGTAGTACGTGGCTGCGCAGCAGACTGACTTGTCACACCTCCACGGCTTGCAGGCAGGCCTCCAGCCACCTCCTCTCCACCTGCTACCACCGCTTCGCTGTCGTCATCCTCCTCCTCCTCCTTGGCTGGTGCTGCGATCTCCTCTCCAGCTACACAGCCCCAGCACCCCAGGGCCTATGCTGCATGCCAGGTACGACGGTGTCACGCAGTGTTAGACATGTCTTGCCTGAAAGCGGAGAGTCACACTGGAGCAGCTCTCCTGGCTGCTCTTAACAAACAGGTGGAGCAATGGCTGACCCCATGATAAGTGCATAGATTAGCCTTGCTACCCAACTAAAAAACCCCCACCTCTTAGTACTAGAATAAAGACAGGACTGCTTCTTAGAGAATGGATTTTATTAAGGCCAAAGCAGCCCCTCAATTCCTAATACAATAAATCTGTGTAGTAATATAACAAGTAACAAGAACTGTAAACCTGCTAGGGTAAGAGCTCCGGGGTATTTTCAAACATAATCCACAACCTTCTCTGCAATGCAGCCTGCAATCTGCCGGCCCCCGCCGCATGGACCGGCTCAGGGACAGCTGCATGCACAATCCTTAAATTTCTCTGAGTAGACACCCTTCGCAACCTACAAACCCGAAGTGGGAGATTTTACTTACCCCCATCATTAATTGTGCCCAATTTCCGGAGCCCTACACCCCGCCAACTCCCACAGGCGTGAAACCTTACACCTGTGAGGCCCCCAAATACAACGCCCTCTGTATGCCATCCGACAAGGCTAATGCCCATAAATCTATCCCTATTTCCGTGAGGTGAACCCCATCCCTAACCAAAAAGGACTCTGTGTCGGTCTCCAGGTCTAAGTGTCGTACCGCCACCCCCCCGTTCCTAGTAACAAAGCGGGAAACCTCCCTGTTCAATTTCCTTCTGGCCCTATTCACCCGATCTACCGATCTTGCCAACCTCCAGGTATTCCTAGCAATCACCTCTGACCATACAATAATCGTAGCCGGAAATTCCGATCGGATCGCCATAAAGTCTGCTTTAATGTCCTTTATGATCTGCCTCGTGGTCCGAGCGGCCAAATCATTTCCCCCCGCATGGAGGACTAGGACATCAGGGGCACGATCCCAATCCACGAACCGACGGAATTCCGGCAGCACTCCAGACCACATCATTCCCGGCACACCAATCCATCTTATGTCAGCCTGTGACCGAGGAAATCCCAGCTGTCGACCCTCCGCTCTGACCCGTGCCCTTCTGGCACCTCGGGCCACGTATGAGTGACCCAAGATCCACACCAGACGCGGAGCCTCATCTGTAAAACAAAAACAAAAAGCGAAAAACACCCACACCCAAACACCACCACAATACTTGTCACAGTTAAGGATTGACCCACACTCAAACCAGGTGTGGTCGTACATATGAGAGAAATCTTGCCGATTCCCACCGCCCAATCCTCTTTATGGTTCTGTCATCTAAGCCCCAACGCGCCGCTTTTGTAGCGGCCCCAATTCGGAAAGAATGGTAAGCGTATTCCAACGGCGGGGCCCCCACCCGCCCGAGGCCTTTCCGGAGAATTGCCACGAATTGAAATTTGGTCAACGGGGCCCCGTTCAAGTGGCAAAGAAACGACCCTCCGCCCGCAGGGCGCGCCTGGGAAAACCTGCCCATGACCTCCACTGGACACAAAGGGGAACCCTGTATGCGCTGTAGCGCAATAACCCGGCCCTTACCGGACTGGTCCGTTTTGGATCTGCGCAGAAAGATCTCCACCGATCCACCTGACAACACGACCTCCCCTTCCCTAATACCCGACGCTGTCTGCTTGTTGGGGCTCACTAGCTCACTCACCCGAAACGCCCCGAAAAAAGCTAGGACAAAAGCCGCCGTAAACAGCAAAACTTCAAAACTCGAACTGCAAATCTCCGGTAATACTGATACGAGGGATGACAGAAGCTCGAACGTAATCGGGCGTCGCCCATCCCTCTTCACTGGTTTAGCTTTAAAACCTCGCAACGCTAATTTTACCCGAAAATCCTTTGTAATATCTACTTCGCCTCGCAGCTTGAATAAAAAGGCCAAAGCCGACACCTTTTTGGACATAGCCGAGGGTGACACCCCCGCCGCGCCATTTTGCACAAGAAAGTGAAAAAACTGACCCAACCTATCCGACGTCGAGCTTCCCATTTCGGCAGACAGCGTATCCCATTGGTCCCAGACGGACGAATATGATGACCAAGTTCCGTCAGACATAGAATGAGCCATCCATCCTTCTATTTTCCGAACGGGACTTCCCACAAATCCTGGGGGCAAGGAATTCCGGATAGTGCTGCACCAGGGACGAGGCCTCTGAATCTTTGCCACTGAAAGCGAGAAAGCGCATCTGCTACGTCATTCTCAGTTCCAGGCAGATGCACTGCATATAAGAACATGTTAAGTCGCAGGCAGGTCAGCACCAAGTGTCGCAGCAGCCGAATGACCGGAGGGGAAGATGCGGAGACTTTGTTGATTGCCGTTACGACCCCCAAATTGTCACAATTGAATTTGATCTTTTTGTTAGATAACCGGGCACCCCAAATTTGTACTGACACCACTATAGGGAACAGCTCTAGGAGCAACAAATTTTTTGTGAAGCCAGCCCGTCTCCAGTCCTCCGGCCATTCCGCTGCGCTCCACTCTCCTGCGAAAAATGCCCCATAGCCATGGGCGCCCGACGCGTCGGTGAACAGCTCCAGATCAATGTTCTGAACGCTCTCCTCCAACCACACCGAGCGCCTATTGAATTCAGCGAGGAAAACCTGCCACATTCTCAAATCCGCTTTGTGTTCACTGTTCAAACGCACATGATGGTTAGGCGAGGAGATCCCTGCGGTTGCCATTGCCAATTTTCTACAGAGGATTCTCCCCATGGGGATAATCCTGCACGCGAAATTTAGTTTGCCTAATAGTGACTGGAGCGTGCGCAGGGTGACCTTCCTTTGCATCAACGCCTCACCTATAACCTTCTGCAAGTCCACAATCTTATCCTCTGGTAAGCGGCATTCCATTGCCGTTGAATCTATGGTGATACCCAGAAATTTGATCACCGTCTGGGGCCCTTCTGTTTTGTCCTCGGCTAGGGGGATCCCAAAGCTAGCACAAGTCTGACGCATGGTCGCCAAAAGGTAAGCACACGTGGGAGAGTCGCTCTTGCCCATGAATAAGAAGTCGTCCAGGTAGTGTATAACTGAACCTACCCCGGACTCCTCCTTAACCACCCACTCCAGAAAGGAACTAAATTTCTCGAAATACGAGCAAGATATAGAGCAACCCATTGGTAAGCAGCAATCGATATAATAGCTGCCTTCCCAGAAGCAACCCAAAAGATGGAAACTTTCCCTGTGAACCGGGAGCAACCGAAAGGCCGATTCAACGTCGGTTTTTGCCAGCAAGGTGCCGCGCCCCAAACGCCTAACCCACCGCACCGCCACATCGAAAGATGTGTAGGCTACTGTCACATCCCCTGGATCGATTCCATCATTAACTGATCTTCCCCTGGGATGTGACAGATGGTGAATAAGGCGAAAAGCGCCAGGCTCCTTTTTGGGGACAATGCCTAACGGGGAAACAATCAAATTGTCCAAAGGAGGGGACGCAAAAGGCCCCGCCATCCGGCCCAGCTGCGATCCTTTGCTCGCGGGGATCATAAGCTTCATCCAAAGGATGACGTCCTTATGATCCCAGCGAATCTCGGGGCGAACCGCCTTACGTTGGCGAAACTCTTCGTCATAACGAAGCCATGCGTTGCCTCCGTATGACCTAAACGCTTCCCCAATGCTGTCCTGGTACCCAAACAGCGCTGCGCAACACTCGGGTTGTTTATCCCCGATCACACTAGCCAATATGGCAAAAGCTTGTGACCAGTTTTGGTGGGTTCGTGGGATGAGCTTGTAACGCCTGCGCTCCTCCTCCTCCTTCTTGCTTTCGTCCGGCTTTCCTTTATCCAAGTTAAATTTGGAAAGCTGCAGCAAAGAAAAAATTTCGATGTATTCCCCTCTCCAAATTTTTTCTTTCACTTCCTTTTTGAGATGCGTACCTAAGGGGGCCTCAAGACACAGGTAAAGCTCGCTCTTCGCTGAGTCTGACAACCTCACCGAATCAACCTCTGTGCCTGTCGCGGCAATGGGCCCACTATGTGACGGCGTGGCCGACGCCACCGAAGCTGCCGCCGGAACCGCGGCAAGGATCGGTATGGAATGTGGACCTGGGGGTCCCGCTAGCGGGGCCGGTGTAATCCACGCGGACGTGGGAGGGGCAACGCTGGGCCCGCCACCCGCCTGCAAAGCCTCCCGAATCCCCAACAATAGTGTGTTGACAAAGGACAGGGCCGGGGACATGGCACTGTCCCTTGTCAGTGGTGCCGCTACCACTCCGACTTGGTCGGTTGGTACCAGGCCCCTTGTACCCCCCCACATCATGCACAATAGGAAAAGCCAGCCGATTCCCTGGGTTGATCCGTAGCCTCCTCCTCCTCCGATTGTGAAGACTTCTCTTCGTCTGGCGATGCGTTTCCTGGCCCACTGGTGGGGTTGGCGGTGACCGACCCCCTGTGGCCGCTGGACGACCTGCTGCTGGCTGGGGACTGTTGGCTCCGCGCTCCCGAGTTGCGCGAGCTGTTGCTCCCCGCGTTGCTTGAACTGCGGCCCGGCTGCTGGCCCGCGTTGCGCTTCTGAGGCGGTTTCCCTCTGCTGTTTTTCGCCTTGGCTTGCTGGACGGGGCGTTTGGCCTGAGCCTGGGATGACCCAGCCGCGACCCCAAGGTCAGCCCCCCGCCTGGAAGAGTGATGAGGCCCCTGCTGCGTATCTTTTCTCCTGGGCTGGGCTGCTTTTTTGGGGCCTGCTGGCGCGGGCTGTTGCGGATCCCCCAGCCCCGCGCCGCGGTGTTCACTGCCCACCTGCTCTCTGGACGTGCCTGGCTGTTCTGAGTCCCCTGCGCCTCCTGTTGCCACTTCGCTGGGCCGGCCCTTACTCTGTTTGGCCATCCGTATGGAGGATGGAGCTGGCGGCGTGGATATGGGGCTGCCTGCGCGCCTGCTCTGCCGCGGGGACGCAGCGGGGCACAACCTGTCTGGCGGGCGGGTGGCCCGCGCACTAGTACGTGTCGCCGGTCCCGCTCCCATGGCTGACATTTGTATGGCCACCCACTGCGGGCCCCGGTTTCTGCCTCAATCCTCACCCTCTGCAGGAGCTCCTCTATGTCCGCCATGACGCGCTTTCTTCTTCCGAGCAGAGGAGCGGAGAAAAACACGTCCTACTGCCTCGGTGTCCCCAGCGCGTCTGCCTCCGCTGATGTCACTTCCTCCTATCCTTCCGCCGCTCCTTCCCCACTACACCGCGCTCTACGCGCGGCAATCCGTAGGGGGCTAGCCCCGCCCCCTCCCCTCTACTACTATTAACCCCTCGCCTGACAATCTAGCCCTATCATGGGGCCCTCCACTCCACCTGCTGCGCTGCTCACTATGGGCCTACTCACAAGCTTGAGATCGGCAACGTGGTGTGTGACAACGGCAGCAATCTCATTGCTGCGTTGAATTTGGGAAAGCTGACACACATACCCTGCATGGCACATGTGCTGAATCTGGTCGTGGGGTCACAATGGCAGACTTGCCCGCCTCCACAGGATTATCGGTACTGAACAAGTACACAGCAAGTAGAAAATGTAATTTAAAAACAAAACGTAAGCTTTTTAACAATGCCATGGAAAGTTGAGAAGGAAGTCACACATTACCTGACATCACTGAGCGAGGAAGAGCAATCTCGCCATGTTGCGCAGTAGTCCAGCATGGCCGTCACTACACAAACAGCTGTTTGCGGTGCGTTACACAGTGAGTTTGGTGTGTCAGTGTGAAGCAGTACTCTAATTACACTCCCTGATTGATGTATACACATGCATGATGTTTGAAAGCACGTTAGGCCTGCAATTTAGCAGTCAATGTGATTTCTGCCCTTAAAACGCTGCTTTGCGTCACATCCAGATTTTTCCCCGGGACTTTTGGCAGGTATCCCACTCTGCCATGCCCCCCTCCAGGTGTTAGACCCCTTGAAACATCTTTTCCATCACTTTTGTGGCCAGCATAATTTTTTCTATTTTTCAAAGTTCGCCTCCCCATTGAAGTCTATTGTGGTTCGCGAACTTTTCCGCGAACCGAACCTTCCGCGGAAGTTCGCGAACCGAAAATCGGAGGTTCGCGACATCTCTAGAAGATACCAGGCCGCAATTATTTTTCACAAAAGGCCATACCCAAACTGTACCGTGCAGTTGAGAGGCAAGTGGTGTCATCTCTGGCACACAGCGTTGGGTCAAGGGTCCACCTGACCACGGATGCCTGGTCTGCCAAGCACGGGCAGGGCCACTACATTACATACAGCCCATTGGGTCAACCTGGCGACCGATGGCAGCTAGAGTTGGGCCGAACGGTTCGCCTGCGAACGGTTCCATGCGAACTTCCGTGGTTCGCGTTCGCGTCCCGCAGGCGAACCTTTGCGGAAGTTCGGTTCGCCCCATAATGCACCATGGAGGGTCAACTTTGACCCTCTACATCACAGTCAGCAGGCCCAGTGTAGCCAATTAGGCTACACTAGCCCCTGGAGCCCCACCCCCCTTATATAAGGCAGGCAGCGGCGGCCATTACGGTCACTCGTGTGCCTGCATTAGTGAGAGTAGGGCGAGCTGCTGCAGACTGTCTCTCATAGGGAAAGATTAGTTAGGCTTAGCTTGTTCCTGGATGCATACCTGTTCTGTTCAGTGAGACCACTGCATACCTGTTCAGTGAACCTGCCACTGCATACCTGTTCTGTGAACCCACCACTGCATACCTGTTCAGTGAACCTGCCACTGCATACCTGTTCTGTGAACCCACCACTGCATACCTTTTCAGTGAACCTGCCACTGCATACCTGTTCTGTGAACCCACCACTGCATAGCTGTTCTGTGAACCCACCACTGCATACCTGTTCAGTGAACCTGCCACTGCATACCTGTTCTGTGAACCCACCACTGCATACCTGTTCTGTGAACCCACCACTGCATACCTGTTCAGTGAACCTGCCACTGCATACCTGTTCTGTGAACCCACCACTGCATACCTGTTCTGTGAACCCACCACTGCATACCTGCTCTGTGAACCCACCACTGCATACCTGTTCAGTGAACCTGCCACTGCATACCTGTTCTGTGAACCCACCACTGCATACCTGTTCTGTGAACCCACCACTGCATACCTGTTCAGTGAACCTGCCACTGCATACCTGTTCTGTGAACCCACCACTGCATACCTGTTCTGTGAACCCACCACTGCATACCTGTTCTGTGAACCCACCACTGCATACCTGTTCTGTGAACCCACCACTGCATACCTGTTCAGTGAACCTGCCACTGCATACCTGTTCTGTGAACCCACCACTGCATACCTGTTCTGTGAACCCACCACTGCATACCTGTTCAGTGAACCTGCCACTGCATACCTGTACTGCTCAGTGAACCCGCCACTGCATACCTGTTCTGTTCAGTGAACCCGCCACTGCCGTCACTACACAAACAGCTGTTTGCGGTGCGTTACACGGTGAGTTTGGTGTGTCAGTGTGAAGCAGTACCTTAATTACACTACCTGATTGATGTATACACATGCAACATGTTTTAAAGCACTTTAGGCCTGTCATTTAGCATTCAATGTGATTTCTGCCCTTAAAACGCTGCTTTGCGTCAAATCCAGATTTTTCCAGGGGACTTTTGGCGTGTATCCCACTCCGCCATGCCCCCCTCCAGGTGTTAGACCCATTGAAACATCTTTTCCATCACTTTTGTGGCCAGCATAATTTTTTTTTTTTCAAAGTTCGCATCCCCATTGAAGTCTATTGCGGTTCGCGAACTTTAACGCGAACCGAACCTTCCGCGGAAGTTCGCGAACCTAAAATCGGAGGTTCGGCCCAACTCTAATGGCAGCAAGCAGGGAGTACGTGGCTGCGCAGCGGACTGACTTGTCACACCTCCACGGCTTGCAGGCAGGCCTCCAGCCACCTCCTCTCCACCTGCTACCACCGCTTCGCTGTCGTCATCCTCCTCCTCCTCCTTGGCTGGTGCTGCGATCTCCTCTCCAGCTACACAGCCCCAGCACCCCAGGGCCTATGCTGCATGCCAGGTACGACGGTGTCACGCAGTGTTAGACATGTCTTGCCTGAAAGCGGAGAGTCACACTGGAGCAGCTCTCCTGGCTGCTCTTAACAAACAGGTGGAGCAATGGCTGACCCCACACAAGCTTGAGATCAGCAACGTGGTGTGTGACAACGGCAGCAATCTCATTGCTGTGTTGAATTTGGGAAAGCTGACACACATACCCTGCATGGCACATGTGCTGAATCTGGTCGTGCAAAGATTCGTGTCCAAGTACCCAGGCTTAGAGGACCTCCTGAAGCAGTCCAGGAAGTTGTGTGGGCATTTCAGGCGCTCTTACAAGGCCATGGCACGCTTTGCGGACATTCAGTGTAGAAACAACTTGCCGGTGAGACGCCTGATTTGCGATAGCCCGACTCGCTGGAATTCCACCCTGCTGATGTTCTCTCGCCTGCTAGACCAGGAGAAAGCCGTCACCCAGTACCTGTATCATTACAGTACAAGGACACAATCTGGGAGGATGAGGATGTTGTGGCCCAACAACTGGACACTGATGCGAAATGCATGCAGGGTCATGGAGCCCTTTGAGGAGGTGACCAAACTGGTGAGTCGCGATGAGGGCACCATCAGCGACTTGATCCCCTACGCCTACTTCCTGGAGCGTGCCGTGCGTAGAGTGGTGGATACAGCTGTGGAGGAGCGTGGACGAGAAGAGTTACAGCAGCAGGAGTCGTGGGAGCCATTTACACCCGAACCCGATGTTCCCACAACACCTGTGGCAGCACTGAGGGGGGAGGAGGAGGAGGAAGAAGAGGAGTCGTGTGGGGAAGGAGAGGAGTCAGACTCTGATGATGGTGATGATAAGGAAGGTGTTTCTGTGGAGGAGGAAGAGGCGGCAGAAGAAGAACAACCGCGGCAGCCGTCACAGGGGGCTTCTGCTGCTCCACGTTCCCGTGGTATTTTCGTGGCTGGGGGGAGGAAGAGGAGTTGCGTCCCGTCACTGAGGCAAGAGGAGATGGAGAGTACGTCTGCATCCAGCTTTGTGCAGATGTCCTCTTTCATGTTGTCCAGCCTGTTGAGGGACTCCCGTATCAAAAAACTCAAGGCGAATGACCTGTACTGGGTGGCCACGTTACTAGACCCTCGGTACAGGCACAAAGTGGCGGACCTGTTAACAACTCAACAGAAGGCGGAAAGGATGCAGCACTTGCAGAACAAGCTGTCGATGATGCTTTACAATGCATTTAAGGGTGATGTGACTGCACAACGCAATCAAGGTACCACTGGCAGTAACCCTCCTCCTCCCAAGCCCACGCAGGCAAGGACAGGATGCTCCAGTGATCTCAGGGTGATGTCGGACATGCGGACGTTCTTTAGTCCAACTCCTCGCCATAGTCCTTCCGGATCCACCCTCCACCAACGCCTGGACCGGCAGGTAGCCGACTACCTGACCTTGAGTGTGGATGTAGACTCTGCAAAAAGCGACGATGAACCCTTGGACTACTGGTTGTGCAGGCTTGACCTGTGGCCAGAGCTGTCCCAATTTGCCATACAACTTCTCTCTTGCCCTGCCGCAAGCGTCCTGTCAGAAAGGACCTTCAGTGCAGCTGGAGTGTGATGATTTGCTCAGCTGCCTGTGCAGGCAGCCAGCCTTTTGACCATTGTGTAGGTTTGCATGCTGCAGGACTCTGGAAAGAAGAGCTTCTGTCAGTTTTGCAGCTTGTGCTTGCAGAGGAATTTGCATACGTTGTCATGCAAATTGCCTGGCCACATTCATTGAAGGCGTGTACTATAAGTACTATGTCTTTCCCACAATGCTTCGCTGTTCATAAGGATTTCGTCCTATGTAACACTCCTGGTGGGGTGTCAGCCTTGCTCTCTGTTTGAACATCAGCTTAGAGTAATTCCTGAATCTGCGCTAGGCAGATTTCCCTAGTGCAGTTAGGATTGTATTATCTGTATTGCCTGTTCTGTCTTGTCTTGCCTGTTGCCATTGTCCTGTCCCTATGGTGGTCGACAGGAAATGGTTCTGATCTCTGTTCTTGGAGTATAGCTGGTGCAGCGGTTGCTACCAGCTATCTCTTCTGTTCTGTCTCCTGGGATCGCGCTAGCTACTTTTCGCTAGCGCTGGGGATCCTGCTGTTCTGTCTCCTGGGATCGCACTAGCTACTTTTCGCTAGCGCTGGGGATCCTTCTGTTCTGCTACTCTGTACTTGGATCGCGCTAGCCACTTTTCGCTAGTGCTGTGGATCCTATCTCTCGCTTGTCCCTGTTTTCGTGTGTCTGTCTGCTACGCTTGCTGGAGGCTCGGTGAGGTAACCGTTAAGCAAGCGCTCGCGTCCTCTGTTTCATGTTTGTCTGTTAATGGTTAGTTAGGCGTGCTTGTCTCTATTGTGCTTATCACGTGGAGACCGCGCATAACCGCGTGCACTGTTGCGAATGAGTGCGGTGTTCGCGGTTAGCTAGCGTTTGTTATTTTCCGTATCTCCTCATTGTATTATTTGCTGTGCCTTTGCTAACCTCGTATTCTGTCCTGATCTGCCTTGTGTCTCGTCTGGCGATCGCACCTCTCGCGATCGCGTTCCTATTTCATATCTGCTGTTGTGTGTGTGCGGTCGCGGGGTGGCGACTGGATTGGCGCACACACATACAACCTGTCCCTTTGCTCATTCTCATTCGCAATCGCCTCTCTTGCGATTGCGTTCTGCGTTTCGTACAATTCCTGTCTGGCATTTGTGGAGGTACAGAGGATTGGTTCCTCTGCACTCCCCAGCGCCATCTGCCGACAGGAATTTTCCCTCTACGGGTGCGTAACACCTTTTGCTGGGTTCCTGCAAATTATACGCTTGTGGAGGATTTCCGCCGTGTCAGCGCACGCGTTGTGCGCTGATCACGGGGAAAGTTCCACAATCGTTACATGGAGGCATAGTTACTGAGAAGAGAAGTCGCCTAAGTCACGACAGTGTTCAGTACCTGACCTTTATCAAAATGAATGAGGAATGGATCCCGGAGGGCTACTGCACGACCGAAGACTAAGTCAGTCCCCACACACAGCATCTCTGCCTGCAGGCCGCTTGCCTTCTCCGCCACCACCAACAGGGTCCAGGACTCTAGGCGGATTCCTGAATTTGTAAGGCTAGCAGCGGCCGCTACTCTAATTTTTATGGTGCGTGTACATGCCTGGCTAATTTTTCTGGCTGCACTGCGGGTGGCTGCAACAAAAAAACAAAAGGCATGTACATGTGCCCATCCCCCTTCGTGATCATTACCTTGCCACGGTGAAGGGGCTTGCATATCACAATGAAGTAATGACCGCCGGCTATGTGAGTGTCTCGGGTGGGGGTGGCACACAAAAGATAATAAGGTCGTTGCTTCATTGTGGTCAGACCAAATCTGATCAGCTGGACAGTCACTGTTGTTCTATCATTGAGCTACCACAGCCCGGCGACCATATGGGCTTGAAAAACGCCACGGCCTACACTCTGGCCACGGTGCGCACCAGTCCAGCACGGTCGTCACTACGCAAACAGCCGTTTGCGGTGCATTACACAGAGAGTTTGGTGTGTCAGTGTGAAGCAGAACTCTAATTACACTCCCTGATTGATGTATACCCATGCAAGATGTTTGAAAGCACGTTAGGCCTGCAATTTAGCATTCAATGTGATTTCTGCCCTTAAAACACTGCTTTGCGTCAAATCCAGATTTTTCCCCGGGACTTTGGGCATGTATCCCACTCCGCCATGCCCCCCTCCAGGTGTTAGACCCCTTGAAACATCTTTTCCATCACTTTTGTGGCCAGCATAATTTTTTCTATTTTTCAAAGTTCGCCTCCCCATTGAAGTCTATTGCGGTTCGCGAACGTTTACGCGAACCGAACCTTCCGCGGAAATCGGAGGTTCGCGACATCTCTAGTAACCACAATGCTGGCCACAATGGAGGGGGAGGGGGGGATCATTACACAACACTTAGCTGCTGCATGAAGGATAGAGAGTGGCGGCCCCCCTTTCCCCAATCCCGGCTATAGGTTGAGAAATTTAGGACTATGTGACTATAAGTCGACCCCCCCACTTTTATACTTTGAGTCAGTCCTAAATTTTTCGACTAATAGCCGAGTATATATGGTAGTTGTGCTTCTGAAGAGAACATACAAATACCTTGTTTTTGATAAAGTTATTCGGAGTTCAGGTAGTTTTTGTTGGTCAGCAGCAGTGTCTTTATTGGAGCACTAAGACAAAAACTGTAACATGGAAAATCTAAATGTGCATGTGCTTGTAAGATGTACATTTTTCTAAAGGTAAAATGCAGTGTAAAGTAATTATTTCCTTTCAAAGTTTAAAGCTGACAACTTTGAACCTCTTACTGACAGGTTTTGCGTTAGCCCATGCCATAGTGGAAGCACAAACCTGTAGACAAGACTCAGAGCATTTATATCATGCTTTTTCTCCTGGTGGACTCAAAGCACGAGAGCTGCAGCCACTAGGGTGTGCTCTACAGGCAGTAGCAGTGTTAGGGAGTTTTGCCCAAGGTCTCCTCACTGAGGTACTGGCTTACTGAACAGGGAAAGCTGAAATTCAAACCCTGGTCTCCTTTGTTAGAGGAAGAACCCTTAACCAGTACACTATCCAGCCACTCTAGCCTACACAAAGATACCTGCCTACTTTTAGACTAGTCTGGCAGTTGGACTGCCGTTCAGTAAGTTCAGAAAGACCTAATCCAAAACCTCTTTTCAGGTTGTGTGGAAACCCAAATCCTGGAGTAACCCTTTAAAGCACTGTTTTTTAGCTTAAAGAGGAACTCCAGTGAAAATAATGTAATAAAAAAGTGTTTTATTTTTACAATAATTATGTATAAATGATTTAGTCAGTGTTTGCCCATTGTAAAATCTTTTAAATCCCTGATTTACATTCTGACATTTATCACATGTTGACATTTTTACTGCTGGCAGGTGATGTAGCTGCTGCTTGCTTTTTTGACAGTTGGAAACAGCTGTAAACAGCTATTTCCCACAATGCAGCAAGGTTCACAGACAGTAAACTGCCAGGACCATGGTCCTCAGAGTTTCTTGTGGGAGGGGTTTCACTCCAATATCAGCCATACAGCGCCCCCTGATGATCCGTTTGTGAAAAGGAATAGATTTCTCATCTAAAAGGGGGTATAAGCTACTGATTGGGATGAAGTTCAATTCTTGGTCACGGTTTCTATTTAAAGTGGAACTCCAGTGAAAATAATGTAATCAAAAAAAGTGCTTAATTTTTACAATAATTATGTATAAATGATTTAGTCAGTGTGGGCAATTGTAAAATCGTTCCTCTCCCTGATTTACATTCTGACATTTATCACATGGTAACATTTTTACTGCTGACAGGTGATTTCACTGGAATTTTTTGGGGCAATTGGAAACAGCTGTTATTTCCCACAATGCAACAAGGCTCCCACAGTGTGATGTCAGGACCTCAGAGCTGTGAGGCGCTGACATCAAACTGTGGGAGGGGTTTCACCATAAAATCAGCCTTACACAGCCCCCTGATGATCCGTTTCAGAAAAGGAATGAATTTCTCCTGGGAAAGGGGGTATCAGCTACTGATTGGGATAAAGTTAAATTCTTGATCACGATTTCTCTTTAAGTACCCCCAACCAGTACATGTTTTTCAGAAAACCACACACCTTCACAGGTGGTCACCTTCATACATAAGTAGATCAATACTTACATAACATATTTATTGCACTGTCCACGTTTTGATTTTAGTGATTTTTCTATAGTAAAAATTCACCTTATGCATCAGAGCAATTTTCACCTCCCATTCATTCGCCAATAACGTTATCACTAATTATCACAATGAATTGATCTATATCTTGTTTTTTCCACCACCAATTAGGCTTTCTTTGGGTGGTACACTTTAGAATTATTTTATTTAGAAATAAAGGTGCATTTTTAAGTTTTGCGTCCATCACTGTTTACAAGCTTATAATTTAAAAAAATATTAGTAATACACCCTTCTTCACATGCATACTAAAAAAAAGTTCAGACCCTTAGGTTTTTTGTTTTTTTTTAACATATTTTATTGATTTTTTTAGATGAACATACAAGTCTATAAAAAACCATATGCATGAGTACAGATATATAAAGAAGTTATGAATATATGCATGTCATCCTGCACCAATTTTGCAACTAATACACCTAACCCCTTCCCTTAACCCCCCCCCCCCCCCAAACCTTCCCACTATGATGTTCCCTCGTGCAAAAGTAACAAATAGTAGTAATATAAAGCCAAGCATTAAATCTCATCATCTCAAAAAATCTCAGCAATATCTCAAATCACAAGTGCCATTAATCAATTGTTGGATTTGGCCGCCTTGAGGATGGAGTTTCCAATTTGCCTAGTGTCCCTAATAAATCTGCATTACAGTACCATGAAGTTAAACGAAAAGGAGCCATGAAGTCATGTAACCTTGTTTGTTTTGTTTTTTAATTGGAATTTTTTTTTTTCATGAAAAATTTTATTTGGGTAATTTTTGATGTAGGAGGTAAACAGTTAATTTTAAATGTAATAATATGAGTTTATTTAATAAAAAAAAATGTATGTGGTTGTAGTTTTACTATTTAGCCACAAGATGGCCACAGTCAAAAACATTTTTTTTTAGTCCTGGAAGCGAACAATCTCACTTCCAGGAAGCATAATGAGGACGGGAAACTTTTTTTTTCTCAGAAAGACAGCGGCCTCTGATAAGAAGCCGTCGGTTTTTCTGCCGGGGACTTAGATCAATGAAAAGGAAGTTCCCTTTGCCTGGTTAGCATCCTTTTTACTTGTTTACCAGATAAAAATAATTGATTTTATGCCCAACAGTTAGACTTTAAAGTGTACCAGTAGGGGGAAAATGCTCCTAAGGGGTACTCTCCTTGAGAGAGGAAAGCCTTTGGATTCTGGAGAGGCTAGCCCATTCTAGCACCGAAAAGCCGCCTTTCGATTGCCCACGCATGCGCAATAGCACAGACCTTCTCGGGTTCCAGTGTCAAAAGCCCCATCGGATACAGGGTGTTGCGCATGCGTGAGGCTCTGCTTTTTCCATCTGAGCCCGAGTGGGTCCATGCTACTGCGCAGGCACAGTGCTGGATCGGCCTGGTTGAGGACAACAGGGAAAGTCTCTTGAGGATTAAGAGGCTTCCCCCTCCCTAGGTAAGTATTTGAAGAGGTTTGATTTACCTATATGTGACAGATGTTAATGTATTATTTGTGGCATGAAGAGAAAATAAGAGTTTAAAGTGACAAGCGCCTTGATGTACAAAGTATTTAAAGAGGAACCGTAGCCAAGGATTGAACTTCATCCCAATCAGTAGCTGATACCCCCTTTTCCCATGAGAAAGCTTTTCCTTTTCTCAGATCATCAGGGGGCTCTGCATGGCTGATATTGTGGTGAAATCCCTGGAGCCTTGTTGCATTGTGGGAAATAACAGCTGTTTCCAACTGCCAAAAAAGCAGCATCTCTTCCACAGACATCACCTGCCAGCAGTAAATATGTCACCATGTGATACATGTCAGAATATAAATCAGGGAGAGGAAACGTTTTACAATGGGCAAACAATGACTAAATCATTTATAAATAATTATTGTAAAAATTAAGCACTTTTTTTCATTACGTTCTTTTCACTGCAGTTCTTCTTTAACCATTTACCGCCATCCTAACGTATTAAAACGTCATGCTTACCTCTATTAACAGCAACATGACGTTTTAATACGTCGCGCATTCCCGCCGCTGCTACCGCCGTGTGTCCGCCGCTACCGCCGCCATTACCGTCGGGATCCCGTGCTGGGCGATTGGGGAAGAGGACTGAACAGTCCTCTACCCAATCGCAGTGCCTGGAGTGAATGGACGTGACCGCGAACAGCGGCTACGTCCATTCACATAAACAGGAAATGTAACAGTTTAATAAAGTGTGTAAAAAAAAAAAAAAAAAAGTGAACACGTCCTATGAGTGTTCACCAGCGCCATCTTGTGGCCAAAAAGTATATTACACTTACAAAATACATACATTTTCAAGTATATACACATCATTAATAAAATTACACTTCCAACCCTCCCCCCCAAAAAAAACACTTGTAAAAAAAAAAATCAGCTTAAAAAAAATAAATAAATAGTTGCCTTAGGGACTCAGCTTTTTTTATTCTATATTTTATGGGGGGAAATTAATTTTAATTTATTACATAGGGGCTTGTAATTATGGCCAGAACAAACAGAAAAATAACCACTTATATTTCAAAATAATATACTGTCGCCATACATTGTGGTAGGGACATAATCTAAACGGTTTAATTATCGGGACCACTGGGCAAATAAAACGTGTTTGTTTTATCCACAGGAGAATGTTTAATTTTAAAACTATAAAGGCTGAACACTGAGAAATAATGATTTTTTTTCTTTTTTTTTCTGTTTTTCTCATTAAAATGCATTTAGAATAAAAAAATTCTTAGCAAAATGTACTATCCACAGAAAGCCTAATTGGTGGCGAAAAAAACGAGGTATAGATCATTTTCTTGTGATAAGTAGTAATAAAGTTATTAGGGAATAAAAGGGAGGAGCGCTGACAACTGAAAATTGCTCTGGTCCGTTAGGATAAAAACCCTTGGGGGTGAACTGGTTAAAGAGTAACTGTCAGGCTGCAGAAGCTAATTTAAACCTCTATTCTCCTGTGTTAAACAGTTTAGACGGAAGCCAAAAAGGCAATAGTGAAGATAAAAATCTCTCTTACATTTGATGTGTGCTTATCAGCAAAGCTGTTAGACCCAAGAGGACGCAAGCCGCATACCATACTGCAAAGCATTCTGGGGCCCTCCCCTCGGCTGCTAAGGAGAAGTTACAAGATCAAGTTTCAGCAGCTTGTAACTCAGTCCAGCGCACAGTAGAGTTGGGCCGAACGGTTCGCCTGCGAACGGTTCCATGCGAACTTCCGTGGTTCGCGTTCGCGTCCCGCAGGCAAACCTTTGCGGAAGTTCGGTTCGCCCCATAATGCACATGGAGGGTCAACTTTGACCCTCTACATCACAGTCAGCAGGCCCAGTGTAGCCAATTAGGCTACACTAGCCCCTGGAGCCCCACCCCCCTTGTATAAGGCAGGCAGCGGCGGCCATTACGGTCACTCGTGTGCCTGCATTAGTGAGAGTAGGGCGAGCTGCTGCAGACTGTCTCTCATAGGGAAAGATTAGTTAGGCTTAGCTTGTTCCTGGCTGCATACCTGTTCTGTGAACCCACCACTGCATACCTGGAATGTGAACCCACCACTGCATACCTGTTCTGTGAACCCAACACTGCATACCTGTTCTGTGAACCCACCACTGCATACCTGTACTGTGAACCCACCACTGCATACCTGTTCAGTGAACCCACCACTGCATACCTGTTCAGTGAACCCACCACTGCATACCTGTTCAGTGAACCTGCCACTGCATACCTGTTCTGTGAACCCACCACTGCATACCTGTTCTGTGAACCCACCACTGCATACCTGTTCTGTGAACCCACCACTGCATACCTGTTGTGTTCAGTGAACCTGCCACTGCATACCTGTTCTGTTCAGTGGACCCGCCACTGTATACCTGTTCAGTGAACCCGCCACTGCATACCTGTTGTGTTTAGTGAACCTGCCACTGCATACCTGTTCTGTGAACCCGCCACTGCATACCTGTTCTGTTCAGTGGACCCGCCACTGTATACCTGTTCTGTTCAGTGAACACGCCACTGTATACCTGTTCAGTGAACCCGCCACTGCATACCTGTTCTGTTCAGTGAACCTGCCACTGCATACCTGTTCTGTGAACCCGCCACTGTATACCTGTACTGTTCAGTGAACCCGCCACTGCATACCTGTTCTGTTCAGTGGACCCGCTACTGTATACCTGTTCTGTTCAGTGAACCCGCCACTGTATACCTGTACTGTTCAGTGAACCCGCCACTGCATACCTGTTCTGTTCAGTGGAGCCGCTACTGTATACCGGTTCTGTTCAGTGAACCCGCCACTGCATACTTGTTGTGTTCAGTGAACCCGCCACTGTATACCTGTACTGTTCAGTGAACCCGCCACTGCATACCTGTACTGTTCAGTGAACCCGCCACTGCATACCTGTTGTGTTCAGTGAACCCGCCACTGCATACCTGTTCTGTTCAGTGAACCTGCCACTGCATACCTGTTCTGTGAACCCGCCACTGTATACCTGTACTGTTTAGTGAACCCGCCACTGCATACCTGTTCTGTTCAGTGAACCTGCCACTGCATACCTGTTCTGTGAACCCGCCTCTGTATACCTGTTCTGTTCAGTGAACCCACCGCATCAGTGCGCATACCTGTGCAGTTAAGTGAACCCACCTACCTACGTGAGTGCACGCAGTGTGATATACCACTCCGTGCATACCCGATATGGACAAAACAGGTAGAGGAAGAGGTAGTGCCAGAGCCAGAGGAAGGCCACCCGGCAGGTCTGCGCGAGGTCGTGTAAATGTAATTTCGTGTGGACCTGGCCCACAGTACAGTGCTCGGAAGAAGGCACGTCCCATCACCTCCCAAGATTGTCAGGACGTGGTTGAGTATTTAGCGACACAGAACACCTCATCTTGCTCAGCCACCAGCGCTACTACTAGCACCACTTCCGCTGCATTTGACACTTCGCAAGAATTATTTAGTGTTGAAATCACTGATGTACAGCCATTGTTGTTACAGCCAGATGAATTTTCACCAGCTCATATGTCTGAGTTACGCGGCAACACTATGGATGTAACGTGTAAGGAGGATGAAGGACCTACTGATGGTGCATGTTTGGATTTGTCTGAGGCAAGCGAAGCTGGGCAGGATGATTACGATGATGATGATGATAGGGATCCTCTGTATGTTCCCAATAGAGGAGATGAAGAGGGGGACAGTTCAGAGGGGGACAGTTCAGAGGGGGAGTCAGAGAGTAGTAGGAGGAGAGAAGTTGCTGAAAGAAGCTGGGGCAGCTCTTCGTCAGAAACAGCTGGTGGCAGTGTCCGGCACCATGTATCGCCACCTATGTACAGCCAGCCAACTTGCCCTTCAGCATCAGCTGCTGAGGTCCCCATAGTGCCCACATCCCAGGGTGGCTAATTTTTCTGGTGCGTGTACATGACTGCCTAATTTTTCTGGCTGCACTGCGGGCAGCTGCAACAACAAAAGAAAAGGCATGTACATGCGCCCATTCCCCTTCGTGATCATTACCTTGCCGTGGTGAAGGGGCTTGCGTATCACAATGAAGCAATGACCGGCGCCTAGATGAGTGTCTCGGGGGGCACACCAAAGATAATAAGGTCGTTGCTTCATTGTGGTCAGACCAAATTTGATCAGCTGGACAGTCACTGTTCTGTCATTCAGCTACATCAGCCAGGCGACCATATGGGCTGTAAAGCCACCAAAACCTGCACTCTCGCCATGGTGCGCACCAGTCCAGCACGGCCGTCACTACACAAACAGCTGTTTGCGGTGCGTTACACGGTGAGTTTGGTGTGTCAGTGTGAAGCAGTACCTTAATTACACTACCTGATTGATGTATACACATGCAAGATGTTTTAAAGCACTTTAGGCCTGTCATTTAGCATTCAGTGTGATTTCTGCCCTTAAAACGCTGCTTTGCGTCAAATCCAGATTTTTCCCGGGGACTTTTGGCGTGTATCCCACTCCGCCATGCCCGCCTCCAGGTGTTAGACCCCTTGAAACATCTTTTCCATCACTTTTGTGGCCAGCATAATTTTTTTTTTTCAAAGTTCGCATCCCCATTGAAGTCTATTGCGGTTCGCGAACTTTAACGCGAACCGAACCTTCCCCGGAAGTTCGCAAACCCGGTTCGCGAACCTAAAATCGGAGGTTCGGCCCAACTCTAGCGCACAGCACTGAAAAATCTCCTGGCAGAGTACACTGCAGGAGTCCGCTATTGTTCCTAGCCACATGGCTAATTAATATTCACTGCACACTAGTGTTATTCAGTACGAGCTTTTCTGTGATCAGGAAGCAGGGAGGACATGACGACACATTTGGCTTCATAGGAGACAGACAAACATGGAACCTGCCATGAGCTGTCAGGAGCATCAATCTCTGCATATACTATATACAAATTCTGTGAAGTACAAACGTGGACAGTGAAATGCATATGTAATGTAAGTACAGCCAATCTTTAGCTACTGATATATGTGTTTATTTTCTCTGAGACCTTATACCTAACAGCTCCTCTTTAAAGGGACTCTGTAACAAAAATATCATTGTGTTTTCTACCATCCTACAGGTTCCTAAACCTATTATAATGTGCTCTGGCTTACTGCAGCACTTTCTACTATCACCATCTCTGTAATAAATCAGCTTATCTTTCCCCTGTCGGACTTGTCGTCCTGTGTCTGGAAGGCTGCCAACTCTTCAGTGTGATCTGCTATGCATGCCCCCTCTATGCACACTCCCCTGTGTGTGTGTGTTTGTACATTAGCCAGCTTTTCTCTGCTCTCTTATCTTTTACAAGCTGGATAAATCCTCTGTTAACATACTGATGAGTAACATACTGCAGAATTACAGACAACCGGGCAGAGCTGTCTGCAAGAAGAAACAAACAATCAGCTTGTAACTCTTCAGCGAGCTGCAGGGGAAAAGAAACACACAAATGATCTCTTGAGATTCAAAGGGAAGGCTGTATACAGCCTGATTGTGTATGGATGTATTTTCTATGTGTGGACATACTGTACATCAACTTACTTCCTGTTTTGGTGGCCATTTTGTTTGTTTACAAACTTTTTAAAACTGTTTTTGACTACTTTTAATGCGGTGGGGAGCGGCGAAATTGTGACAGAGGGTAATAGGAGATGTCCCTTAACACACTGGTATGTTTACTTTTGTGTGATTTTAATAATACAGATTCTCTTTAAAGGACTTACGAGGCCTGTTTGCTCCCAAAAAAATAAAAAAAGTGAGATACCTGTGTCAGTTTGTGAGGCACGGAGGACGCCGTTCGCGTCCTCCGTGCCGTTCCGCCGGGTCCCCGCTGCTCAGTATCTCCCTGAACGTCCCCCGACCGCACGGCCCGGGATCTTCAGCCTCCACAAAGATGGCCGCCGGAGCTGGCCGCGGCTGCGCAGTCCGCATAGCCGCAAGTGCGGCTGCGCAGCTCTAAGGCCAACCCCCCGATCCACGTAACAGGCTGTTTCCTGTAGTGGATCGGGGGGTTGGCCTTAGAGCTGCGCAGCCACACTCGCAGCTATGCGGACTACGCAGCCGTGGCCAGCTCCGGCGGCCATCTTTGTGGAGGCTGAAGATCCCGACCCGGGCCGTGCGGTCAGGGGACGTTCGGGGGGATACTGAGCGGCAGGGACCTGGCGGAATGGCACGGAGGGCGCGGACGGCATCCTCCGTGCCTCACAAACTGACACAGGTATCTCACTTTTTTTTTTAATTTTTTGGGAGCAAACAGGCCTCGTAAGTCCTTTAAGAAGTGTACTGTGAAGTGTACTGTTTGGGGTAGGGAGGAGAGACAAGTGCTATATGCATGGCAAAGCAATCACTGGTGGGGTTTACCTTTGTTTAAAGAGTAACGGTCGTGAAAATCTTACAATTTAAAAACACATACAAATAAGAAGTACATTTGTCCTAGAGTAAAATGAGCCGAAAATTACTTCTCTCCTATGTTGCTGTCACTCACAGTAGGTAGTAGAAATCTGATATTCTAAAGTAAGGCCCCGTTCACATCACAAACGCAGATGGCTACGCATGCGGAACACAACGCATGCGACCGCACGCCATCCGCGTTTGTGTGCGTTGCGTGGCTGATCCCATCACTGAAAAGTGAATGGGACAGCCACATGTTTTTACAAAAAATGCGTGCAGCATGCGTTCCAGGACCGCACAGGTTCGGAACACATGCAGTGTGAACATCAGACATTGCACTCTATGCAATGTCTGATGCCGTGCGTGTCGGCCACCTGCACGCGTTTCCAAAACGCGGCTGGAAACGCGTGCAGTGTGAACGGGGCCTAATTTATGGCTCATTTTACTCTGGAAGAAATGTACTTCTTATTTGTATGGGTTTTAAATTTTAAGATTTTTGCGACAGTTCTTCTTTAAAGATCTAACACTCCAGAACTTTAACCACTTCACCCCAAGGAGGTTTTTACCTTAACGGACAAGAGCGATTTTCCCCTTTCAGTGCACATCCCTTTGCCAATAGCTTAATCACTACTAATCACAATGAAATGATCTATATCTTGTTTTTTTCACCACCAATTGGGCTTTTCGGGGTTGATATTTGTTTTCAGTAATTACTTTATTTTCTATGCAGTTTAAAGGGGAAAACAAGGAAAAAAAATGAAAAAAAAAACACACATTTTCTCCAATTTCATCCCCTATATTTTTAATATAAACACTGCTACTGTACATAAAACCCACACATTTTATCTGCCTATTTGTCCTGGTTATAACAAGATTTTAGTAATGTCCCTAGTACAAAGTATGGTGACAATATAGTATTTGGAAATAAAGGTGTATTTTTTTTTGGTGTTTTTTTTTCCACTATTTTTACGTGCACAGGAATGCACATGCACGTGCATGCAAGTTCATGCGCACGCGGGAGTGCGCATGCGTGCATGGGAGCCCGCACAGTAGCAGCAGCAGTGCATGACGTTTTAAAACGTCCTGGAGCCATTAAGAGGCTCCATCAGGACGTTTTAATACGTCTGCATGTCACTAAGTGGTTAAACTAGCTCAGGAAACTACTGGAAGGAAACGCGGCTCCAGTGTGTGTATACACCTTTTAAGCCTAGTGCTTTAAAGGTGACCATACATCAGGCGACTTGGCGGCCGATCGATCATACAATTTGATTATTATAATTGAATTCTGCGCCACCAAGTTCATGCCTGACCGATAAAGCGACCAATTTCAGGACGGAAATTGGTCGCATGGTCAACAGCACACGTTGCAAGATGTTGGACCCAAGTTGGTTGGTCGGTACGGCGGCCGATTTTGGAACTAGCGACGTGTCCATCCAGTGTCCGGCGAGATAGATGGTCACCGCGCGGAGGCTGCTACAGGACAGGTAATGTATAATGCACACACTGGGGGGGGGGGGGGGGGGGCACAGACGTGGCGGGCTCAGCCGATTCCCTGAAGATTTCATGCTGAAATGGGCATCTTTGACAAGAGACAAATGCATCTCTTATCAGATTCGATTAGAGATAAATTTGTCTCTCTGTCGAATCTGCCCATAATCGTCAGATCTATGGGCACCTTAACCATTTCCTGTGGACATTTTTCACCTTATGGACAAGAGGAATTTTCACATTTCAGCGTTCCTCCCTTTCATTCCCCAGTAACTTTATCACTACTTATGATCTATACTAGGGATGGGACGACGAATCCGGTGAATCCACGAATCCCTCGAATATTAGGAAATATTCGAGATTCGTGGTATCGAATCCCGACGCCATTTTCCGCTCGCCGAATCCGACGCTTCTCCCACTTGCAAGTGTCCTCCTCCCGCTTCCCGCAGCCTCCTCCGCTCGCCCCCCTGCATAAATAAGAAGCAGCAGCCTCTCACCTCCAGCATGGAGCCCGGAGCGGCAGACCTCCTGCAGACTTCCTTATTCCCCCTAGTGACTGGCTCTTACTACGTCATCAGTAAGAGCCGGTCAGGCGGCCACTATGGGGAACTAGGAAGTGAAGTCTGCCGCACTGCACTCCACGCTGGAGGTGAGAGGCTGCTTCTCCTTATTTATGCAGGGGGGCGAGCGGAGGAGGCTGCGGGGAGCGGGAGGAGGATATGACCCAGCTACCTACTGCAGTGTAGGTAAGGTAGCCCACCCAGCCTGCTAACTATACTGATCCCCCAGCCTGCTACCTATACTGATCCCCCCAGCCTGCTACCTATACTGAGCCCCCCAGCCTGCTACCTATACTAAGCCCCCCAGCCTGCTACCTATACTGAGCCCCCCAGCCTGCTACCTATACTGAGCCCCCCATAGCCTGCTACCTATACTGAGCCCTCCATAGCCTGCTACCTATACTGAGCCCTCCATAGCCTGCTACCTATACTGAGCCCTCCATAGCCTGCTACCTATACTGAGCCCCCCATAGCCTGCTACCTATACTGATCCCCCCAGCCTGCTACCTATACTGATCCCCCCAGCCTGCTACCTATACTGATCCCCCCATAGCCTGCTACCTATACTGAAGCCCCCCATAGTGTGCTACCTATACTGAAGCCCCCCCATAGCCTGCTAACTATACTGAAGCCCCCCATAGCCTGCTACCTATACTGAAGCCCCCCATAGCCTGCTACCTATACTGAAGCCCCCCATACCCTTCTGCCTATACTGAAGGCCCCTATACCCTGCTGCCTATACTGAAGGCCCCTATACCCTGCTGCCTATACTGAAGGCCCCTATACCCTGCTACCTATACTGAAGCCCCCTATACCCTGCTGCCTATACTGAAGGCCCCTATACCCTGCTGCCTATACTGAAGGCCCCTATACCCTGCTGCCTATACTGAAGGCCCCTATACCCTGCTGCCTATACTGAAGGCCCCTATACCCTGCTGCCTATACTGAAGGCCCCTATACCCTGCTGCCTATACTGAAGGCCACTATACCCTGCTGCCTATACTGAAGGCCACTATACCCTGCTGCCTATAATGAAGGCCACTATACCCTGCAACCTATACTGAAGGCCCCTATACCTTGCAACCTATAGTGAAGGCCCCTATACCTTGCTAGCTATACTGAAGACACCTTTACCTACCTACCTATACTGCGGGCACCTATGCCTGGGTACCTATACTGCGGGCAACTATACCATGGATCGCACAATTCTTATGTGCAGGATTCGTTAGATTCGGGATTTGAAAGGTTCGAGATATTCGAGAACCTTTTTAGATTCGGATTCGAAGAAATTGTGGATTCGTCCCATCCCTAATCTATACCTTGTTTTTTCCGCTACCAATTAGGCTTTCTTTGGGTGGTACATTATGCTAAGAAGAATTTTATTCTAAATGCATTATAATGGAAATAAGAAAAAAAAAAATGGGGTAAAAAAATTATCTCTCAGTTTTCAGCCATTATAGTTTTAAAATAATACATGCTACCATAATTAAAATCCACACATTTTGTTTGGCCATTTGTCCCGGTAATTGCCACGTTAAAATTATATCCTTAGTATAATGTATGGCGATCGCGGTGTTGCCAGCAACAGGGGGGGGGGGGGGGATTGGCTGCAGGGGACAAAAGTCCCCTGAGCTAATCTGTACATGTCCGCTGAGAATGAACACTGTTTCTATTCATTCTTAAAGAGGAGCTGTTAGGTATAAGGTCTCAGAGAAAATAAACACATATATCAGTAGCTAAATATAGGCTGTACTTACATTACATATGCATTTCACTGTCCACGTTTGGATTTCACAGAATTTTTATATAGTATATGCAGAGAATGATGCTCCTGACAGCTCATGGCAGGTTCCATGTTTGTCTGTCTCCTATGAAGCCAAATGTGTGTGTCGTCATGTCCTCCCTGCTTCCTGATCACAGAAAAGCTCGTACTGAATAACAGTAGTGTGCAGTGAATATTAATTAGCCATGTGGCTAGGAACAATAGCGGACTCCTGCAGTGTACTCTGCCGGGAGATTTATCAGTGCTGTGCGCTGGACTGAGTTACATGCTATTGTTACTTGACCCTGTAACTTCTCATTAGCAGCCGAGGGGAGAGCCCCAGAATGCTTTGCAGTATGGAATGCGGCTTGCGTCTTCTTAAGAGCTTGGGAATAACAGCTTTGCTGATAAGCACACATCAAATGTAAGAGAGATTTTTATCTTCAGTAATGCCTTTTTGGCTTCCTTCTAAACTGTTTAACACAGGAGAATAGAGGTTTAAATTAGCTTTTGTAGCCTGACAGTTACTCTTTAAATAGAGCCACCGCACTTCCTCCTGCCCACCAACTTCCGCCGCTTACCGCAGCCGTTCATTACATTTATGAATGGGAACAAAGTTCCCATTCATTCATCTCCCCTCCAGCCACCTTGATCGCAGGTCAGTGTTGTTCCCGTTTTTGCTTTCGCCAAATTTTCACTAAATTTCGCTTAAATTTTCGCCCAATAGCAAATTTAAACGGAAAGTGCCATATTTTCGCCCCAAATACTAAATTTAGAAAATAACTGCTATATTCGACATGTGCTTAGCATGAAAATTCGAAAATTGATAGGAAAAAATGTCTTCTCTATGGGTGTATACTAATAAAAAGGATATATGTAGCAAAAAAAACTGAAGAAACTTGAAGAGTTTATATGCAAAAATACAAAAGATTTTTATTGAAGACAACTCTTGTGCAAAAATATTTATAAAAAGTATCCATCAGGAAACATTTTCCATAGCAGAGAATGGCAAAAATGCATCAGTTGTTAACATCAAGATTAGTGCAGGTGTGCAAATTGAGGCGACAACGTCGACTTGTTTCGGGATAGACCCTTCATCAGGCCTCCACAAATAGAGACAAATCTAAAAACAATAAATATAAAGACATTAAAACCATATGCATATGAAATACAACTGAAAAGTGAAACATACTGGTTGGTGAACAGAATTAGGAAGTGAAAACAGTAATAAAGAACACCGACATAGTGAAAGATCAATGGAGCCATACTGTTATAGTGATAGGACCCAAAGAGAAAAATGCCAGGAACCCTGAAAAGTGATAGCAAAAACCACCAATTAAATAGTAAACTCCAAAGAAATCAAACAGGTACCTGTATAGTTAACACATGTTCTTAATAAACATCTGGACAACATCAAGCCAGGTATAACCACCTATAGAATTATAAATATAAATATACTCTATCACTAAACTGATACACAAAGACCAGCAACCGGATGTGATGATCCGCTCAGCTGGCTGCACAGGCAGACAGCTGTTTGTCCATTCCTCTAGTCTGTGGGCTGCAGGTCTCTGGAACAGAGACCTGTCTTTCCATTGCAAGTTTCTGGTCTGTTCTCTTGCTGGGGAATTTGCATACATTCGTTATGCAAATCCCCTACCTGCCTTCTTTGATGACTGGCACTATAAGAGCTTTATGTTTCCCAGAAGGCTTTGCTGGTCATTTCCCTTCCATGGTCTGTTCCTGATGGACACTGCTGGAGTGTCAGCCATTGCTATCTAGTATAGTTAATTCCTGGGGGTTGCTTTAGGCTCCCCTTCTAGCCCAGTCAGATTGTATTATCTGTATTGCCTGTTCTGTCTTGTCTTGCCTGTTGCCATTGTCCTGTCCCAATGGTGGTCGACAGGAAATGGTTCTGATCTCTGTTCTTGGAGTATAGCTGGTGCAGCGGTTGCTACCAGCTATCTCTTCTGTTCTGTCTTCTGGGATCGCGCTAGCTACTTTTCGCTAGCGCTGGGGATCCTTCTGTTCTGTCTTCTGGGATTGCGCTAGCCACTTTTCGCTAGCGCTGGGGATCCTTCTGTTCTGCTACTCTGTACCTGGATCGCGCTAGCCACTTTTAGCTAGTGCTGTGGATCCTATCTCTCGCTTGTCCCTGTTTTCGTGTGTCTGTCTTGTCCGCTACGCTTGCTGGAGGCTCGGTGAGGTAACCGTTAAGCAAGCGCTCGCGTCCTCTGTTTCATGTTTGTCTGTTAATGGTTAGTTAGGCGGGCTTGTCTCTATTGTGCTTATCACGTGGAGAACGCGCATAACCGCGTGCACTGTTGCGAATGAGTGCGGTGTTCGCGGTTAGCTAGCGTTTGTTATTTTCCGTATCTCCTTATTGTATTATTTGCTGTGCCTTTGCTACCCTCGTATTTTATTCTGATCTGCCTTGTGTCACGATCGCGTTCCTATTTCATATCTGCTGTTGTGTGTGCGCGGTCGCGGGGTGGCGACTGGATTGGCGCACACACATACAACCTGTCCCTTTGCTCAATCTCATTCGCAATCGCCTCTCTTGCGATTGCGTTCTGCACTTCGTACAATTCCTGTCTGGCACTTGTGGAGGTACAGAGGATTGGTTCCTCTGCACTCCCCAGCGCCATCTGCCGACAGGAATTTCCCTCTACAGGTGCGTAGCACCTTTTGCTGGGTGCCTGCAAATATACGCTTGTGGAGGATTTCCACCGTGTCAGCGCACGCGTTGTGCGCTGATCACGGAGAAAGTTCCACAATCGTTACACCGGATCACATAAAGCGACCAAACAATAACCATGGAGATTAATACAAACGTTGATACCTTAACAATGGAACAGGAAACATCCAAAATTACTATGCCATAACAAGAAATAACTATGCCATAAAAAGAGGCAACATTGTGATGGCTATAAAACGAAGTACAAATCATGGGCTAGAAACAATTCCACAAGTCTATCCATATTTACAATACAGCAGTTATCCAAGCAACAACAAGTTACTACTTACTCATCCAATTTTCAGACACAGGAACCGCACAAGGCAGGAACTGGAGAAGAATGGCAAATGAAATGAACTGCACATGGGTTTAAATACCCATAACTCCACCCAAAAGGACTAGACCCAAAATTTCAAGAGCCAATCACAACCAAACATGACCAATTAAGGAAAAGACAGATCAAAGGGAGTCACAATACCAGAAATCCGGCCACAAAGCATGCTGGGCGGAAATGACGTAATGCGCAACAATGCGTAAAAAAATACGCATGACCAATAAAAAATACGCATGTAACACATACTTTAGAAATACATATGGGACGCATACTAATACAAAAATATGCATGGGAAAAATACGCATGGAACACATACCCATACGCATAGGCTACCAACTAATATGCATGATTGATTACAAAAATACGCATGCATATCAAAAATAGAAAACTATGTATAGAACCCAATTGTATCCGACTCCCCCCAAAATGGTCAATTAAACCCTCCAAAAGATATAAGGCATAGTATAATGAGTAGAATATAAAGAGAGAGTGTATGATACTTGCCACCCAAGACAATGAATGAAATTAGACACCAAGAGGTCTCTAGGGGGTGCTCACCGCATTCCGCGGAATTCAGTTTTCCGCGATTCCGGTTGGAAATTGGTGATTCTGTTCCGTCACATCAGAACGGAATTGCTATAGCGCTAAACGGAAATTCCGGAATCACTATTCGGAATGCAATTTTTTTTACGCCAATCAGAAGGAAGACCCTAGACTGAAGCTTATAAGTGATTTCTGCATGAAAATCTGACTTTCTGCACCAATTAAAGTCTTAAGAATAACCAACCAATCCTACGTTAGCAACCAGCTACCTATCAGCAGCTATCACACCAATTTTGTATATAATAGAGCTGTGCAGTCACGAAGCTTGTGGGTTTCAGTTTGGTGTTGAAGAGAGGGGAGAGACAGACCCATAGTAGTTTTAACATAAAACAAAAGTCTTTTTAAAAGACTGTTAGAGAGAGTTAGAGTGTGAGCTATATTAGTAGTAGTAAGCTAGGTGTATTTGTGAGAGAATGACAGTAGATTGTTAGCTTGAGTGATAGATTGTAGTATAGTGCGCTAGTAGTTGCTGCAGAGCCAGCCAGGCCGCAGGCTTAGTGTTTGACAGATTGAGAATGAGTTTGGTAAATGATTAGTTGAGTGTTTTTTTTTATTTTTGTTTTCTTTATTTTGTTTTTTTTCTTTATTTCACCCCCTTATTTTCTGATCTGTTCTGTCGCTCATGCCCCTTCCCCAATAAAGTTTGTGGCCCCCAAATAATGGAGCGGGAGCAGCAGCAATTTCCTACCATTCCTAAAAGGAAATAGAGTGATTGTGGTGTTGGTTTATCACGTCAAGTATGTGATCAGGTTGAGGGTGGCAACAGCAGCAGGAAGCGTTCCCCCCCTCGTCAGAGATGCCTTCCCTGTGTTCGCAGCATGCAGGAAAATTTTGACAGAGCAGGAGGCGAAGAGCGTTGTGGATTATTTAGATAAGGAACCCTCTTACCCAGTCTGAGGAACTTGAAGCTAGTTGCAGCAACACCGGCTGACCAGAACCCGACCGCAGCTGCTTCTCTTGAGAAGGTTGTTTCCTCCCAGTACTCCGCTCCAGAAGTAAAGCACACCTACATCGCTGAGAGAGATGTGGAGAAGGTTTGGGAGGAGGCATTGGAGGAGACCATGGGACCAAGGTCCCAAAAAGTGGTGGGTTCTGTGATGACAGAAATGGCCCGTGTTTTCTTTTTTTAAAGAGAATATTTACTTATTTTTCATAAACAAAGTTCTTAAAAGAGCTACAAACATTCCCAAGGTAGCGCAATTCAAGACATTTTGCATATTAGAGATAAGGTGAGATCTATTTTCAGAAAATAGACTGTTTGCACATGCTCAGTCATGTTGGGGAGGAGCGGAAAGCGACCAGGCACATGGCTAATTAATATTCACTGCACGTTGTGACATGCAGTGTTTACTTCCTGGAGCGGCCGCTCTGTGCGGCGATTGGCCGGCGGGACCACGTGATGCCACATGCGTCCAAGAGTACGCATTGCGGCATCCCGGACGCCAGAGTGAGCTGCACAACGCGGCTCACTCTGACGTCCACATCGAACAGCACCAGGCCTTGCGTTAGGTGCACGTTATGCGACCAACGTAGCACCTAATGCAACGTCTTGGTGTGCAAGTAGCCTTAATGCTATTGTCTCATATGATGATGATTCAGCTTTTCCCATAGTCTCGCACTAAGCAATCATGTGACCCCCAACAAGACAAATTCAGCAATCATGAGGCACATAGACACCTCTCACCTGGCTTCTAAATTATCCTCTACCGGCTGCTGTGCCTGGCTGGCCTGGCAATACTGTTTTTGGCCGGATTGGGGATGATGTGTGGGCTGAAAGGCCTTGCGGTGATGCTGTGGTGTGGCCGGATAAAGTAGTGACAGGCACCCCCCCCCCGGTTAGATAGTGACAGGTATCCCTCCCCCCCCAGCTGAGGTAGTGACAGGCACCCCCCCAGGTTAGATAGTGACAGGTGTCCAGAGCCTCCAACCATCCAAACCCCTGTTACCTCTGCCATGTACTGCCCGGCCGACAATACCTTCTCCTGTATCCCCACTGGGCTGCCGCTGCCTGCCTCACAGATCGCGGCGATTGAAGCAAGGAGAGCACGCATAGCACCCGCGCGGAGGACCTTCACATGCAGAAGTGACTAATGATGTCACTTCCGCATGTGACGTACTCATGTATGCGGGTACCGTGCACACTCTCTTTGCTTCAAGGGACTCTGAGCAGTGCAGAAACTATGGAAAGATGCATATCATTTTAAAGCTCTCTTTCTCCTCTTTCCATTGATATATAAACCACCGCCCTACGCCTTTTAGTTTTACTATTTTCGTGATTGAAAGAGAGCTTTAAAATGATATCCATCTTTCCATAGTTACATTGTATTACACAGGGCGACTTTCTGCTGAATGGAGCTGCTGACACTGGGGAAAGTGTCGTCCTATGTAATACAAGTAACTATGGAAAGATGGATATCATTTTAAAGCTCTCTTTCTCCTCTTTCTGGCGACACCGAAATAGTCACCCTACACCTTTTAGTTTTCTCTATTTTCGTGATTGAAATCGCGGCAATTTCAATCACGAAAACTAAAAGGCGTAGGGCGGCGGTTTATATATCATTGGAAAGAGGAGAAAGAGCTTTAAAATGATATGCATCTTTCCATAGTTTCTGCACTGCTCGGAGTCCCTTTCAGTCGCCGCGATCTGTGAGGTCTGAGCAGCGAGCTGTGAGGCAGCGGGGACACAGGAGAGGCCACACAAGAGAGAGCAGGCATGGTGCCCATAGCGCACGCCATGCCTGCATCTCGGGGAGACAAGCAGGTCGCAACAGGAGGCCTGGCGGGCCGGATGCGGCCCACCAGTTGGACAGCGCTGATCTAAGGGAAATATTACTGATTTAGACCAATTGATTAAGAGGCCGGAGATAGCTCCAAATGTATCAAAAATATCTAATACCGCATCCAAAGAGGGGCTAGGATCTGCTAGATAGATAAGCATATCATCTGCGTATAGAGAGATATGCTCCTCTATCCTGTTAATTTGGAGCCCTTGAATCAGTTGGGATTCTGTAATAGATTGAGCTATGGGTTCCACTGCGATGGCAAACAGGAGGGGGAGAGTGGGCATCCCTGCCGAATGCCACGGGAGATCTCAAAGCTATTAGATATGGTTGAATTTGCTCTGTTTGCTCAGGGTGCATTATATAGTATACTAAACCATTTCCTAAAATTAGGACCAAAGCCGAATCTCTCCAGGACCTTCAGAACGTATGACCACTCAATGGAGTCAAAGGCCTGATTGGCATCAAGCGATAAAATTACACTCCTACCGGCATTAGGGTGAGGACATTGAATATTAGATAGAAGTCTACGAATATTTAATCTGGTATTGCGACCCGGAATAAATCCAGTCTGATCAGGGTGTATTATTGAATCCACATGTCAGTTCAATCGGCTGGCGAGAATTTGTGAGATTTTAAAGGTCAGTGTTTATCAAGGATATTGGGCGATATGAATTGCACATGATTGGATTCTTGCCAGGTTTAAGGACAAGAGCAATCAGGGCCTCATGCATAGTGTCAGGGAGAGATTCAGCTTCAAAAACATGGAGAAAAATAATCGGATGAGTTGCGGGGTTACCAAAGATTTGTCTTTTGCTTACCACTCGGCAGGGATACCATCCGGGCCTGGAGTTTTATTGGCCTTAAAGAGACTCTGCAGCGAGAATAAATCTCGCTTCAGAGCTCATAGTTAGCAGGGGCATGTGTGCCCCTGCTCAACGGGGGTCCCTTCACCCCAAAACCCGCAACACTTGGTCGTGGAATTGGTCGTTCCTGTTGGCAGGACTAACGGCTGCAGCCCTGCCTCCAGTCACCTCTATCAGCGACACATCACCCCCTCTCCTCCACCCCTCTCAGTGTAGGAAGACAGAGGGGCGGGGGAGAGGCGGAGATACACGCTGACAGACGCACGTGGGGCAGGGCTGCGGCGGTTAGCCCTGCCCCAACCAGGAAGAGGGGATGCACTGCACGGAGGGGGATTTGGGGGTAAAGGGCTCCCGTTTAGCGGCGCGATAGTGGCGGTTTAGCAGGGGCACACATGCCCCTGCTATCTATGAGGTCTGAAGCGAGATTTATTCTCGCTTCAGACTCTCTAAAGGAGGAGATAACCATTTTGATCTCGTCTGCTGTAATTGGGGCCTCTAATTCCTGTCTAGCCTCCTCAGATAATATAGGGAGCTCCAGACTCCCCAAACCCAGTTGTAGATTCAACAAGTCTAGAGGAGTAGAGTGGTGTGTAAAATTCCTGAAAACTTTAGAAATCTCAGAGGAGGTTGTATGTATTTTACCTGCGTCATCCACGATTCTCGGGATGGCCAGTGATTGGTCATTGGATTTCAACAGATAGTTTAAGAGCTTGCTACACTTATCCCAAATTCAAACCCTCTTAGTGTATGTATTAAATCTCCATGTTTGGTCCTGTTGAGAAGTAGTATTTCAAGTTTCCTACGCTCCATTTCCCATTTAGTATAAGTTTTCACGGGTAGATTGCTGTAGCAATCTTACTTTAGCTTCCCAAGCTTCCTTTTCATGGTATAGTTGTGAGGCAATGTTATTTTGTCTAAGCCCAGACATTGATGCTCTGAAAGCTCCCCTAAGGACCGCCTTACTAGCATCCCAGCACACTGATGGGGAGGCTGTTCCCTGATTGATATGCCAATAGTTAGTCATATCCCTCTGGCAGTCCCCCAGTATAGTATAGTCCTCCAACCAGCAGGAACCCAATCTCCATATTGAGGGCAATCTATGGCCTGGAAGATACAATTGACCAGAGGAGAGTGGTCCGAAATACCATGAAGTAAATATTCTATTGCATCCACCAGGGGTATCAGGTCTTTAGAGCCAAAGGATAAATCAATTCAGGACATGGTCTGATGAGTATCAGAATAGCATGTAAACTTCCTAGCATCAGGAAATTTCCATCTCCAGATATCTTGCAAGTCATATAGAGAGCCATTTCAGAAATGGAGGGTATGATCTGCCTGATCCATTCAGTCTGTCCAGGGTAGGTTCCAGTATAGCATTAAAGTCTCCCATAAGCACAACTGAGTCATCCATAAACACATGTAGTTAAGTAGAGACCAGGGCCGGGCCGAGGCATAAGTTTGAAAGGCTCCAGCCTCAGGGCGCAGTGTAGGAGGGGGCACACAATTCATTCAGCTGTCATTCCTAATTGTGTATGAAGCAGAAAGAAATAAGAAAAGGGGATACATAGCAGTGACTGCAAGCCAGATAACTAGATATTAAGGTGTTGGGGAGGTTGTGGGCCCTGTGGCCCTCTTAGTCTAATAGCAATCAGTGTGTGACAGCTGGGGTGGGAGGGATGGAGGGGCGCACTTTGGTGTCTCAGCCTTGGGTGCTGGAGGACCTTGTTCCTGCCCTGGTAGAGACGTTCCAGTGCTTGAACATTAAAGGGTGGCAGGATAAAAATAGATCCCAATACTAGCGGCCTACCTTCGATAGTATATTTAACAACGTTACCATTAGGGTCAATTCTAACTTCGGAGACCTGAGTAGGGAGGGGATTTAGCCATTAGTATGGCCATCCCCCTAGAAAAAGAAAAATGAGCGCAGTAGTATGAGGAAATCCAGGGTTTCAGCCCGTGTTTTCTTCATCCAGTGTCATCAGTCAACATCACCACCACCCCTCAACTACAGAGGTGTTTGATGGCCAGGTGGAGGATCCAGAAGAATCACTTCTTGAACTGGATATTTTGGATGATGAGATGGCTGATCAAACGTGGTTGCCACCTGTTGTTTAGGCACTAGCAGGCGTGAGCAGCTTGTACAAAAAGAGCAGATGGTTGGCCAGCAGCTCCCATAAAAATGTAGGTGCATGAGGCAGGAGAACAAAAAGGGCACCGCCATTTACTCCCATAATAAATCTCTTTTAATAGGCGCCAAACAGGAAAAAAGGGTGCCGGAGGAAAAATAACGTTTTACAAGCGGTGCCCGGAGATTTTTAATGTTTTATAACTGCTTCTCATGATTATTACACATTTAAGGATTTATAATTTTTGTAAAACATTTTTCAACAGCAGTTTAGTAAAATTCGTATTAAATTTCTATAAAAACATACATTTCACTTTTTAACCTTCTGCCGCCCGCGTCACGCCAGTAGGCGTGGCCGCAGCACCGCCTAACGCCAATTGGCATAAAGCCCTGGGGCTCTATTTTGCCTGAGATCGCGCGCATCTCATGCACGGAGGGCAGAGCTCCACCCCGCCTTCAGTCTCCGAGCGGCTATTGCCGCTCGGGAGACTGTTAGACAGCGATCACGCCGTCTATTTACTTGGTGCAGCGCTGCGATGAGCAGCAGCGCTGCACTGGGGACAGCCGTGTGACACGGTTGTCCCCATGGGGGACAAGAGATCGATCGGCTCTCATAGGCAGAAGCCTATGACAGCCAATCGCCATAATTGGCCGGCTGTGGGGAGGGAATACATTTAAAGAAACAGGGGTTTTTAGAAAAAAATATATATTTATTTAAAGAAAAAAACAAACATGGGGGGGGGGGGGGGAGCAATCAAATCCCACCAACAGAGAGCTCTGTTGGTGGGGAGAAAAGGGGGGGGGAAATCACTTGTGTGCTGAGTTGTGCAGCCCGGCCTTAAAGCTGTAGTGGCCAATTTTGCTAAAAATGGCCTGGTCACTGGGGGGGGGGGGGGGGGGGGTCCTCAAGTGGTTAAAAAGGGAAACAACCTTTTTACAATTGCCGATTTCATACACATTTACTGATTTATAACTTTAAACATTTAACAAAATATAGCACTTTTTTCAACCGTTCATGCTTATCGTTTAAAACCCTGCACCCTTTTTTCCCGGCACCCTTTTTTAATGTACGCATTGTTGCTAGCCTGGCATTATTTTTTGGAGGGACAGCAGTGCTATGGCGGTACTAGCAGCAGCAATAGGACCCAGAGGCATGTTGTGCACAATGACATGCATCTGTCCTATTAATACAATTTATACACCACCTTGCAGGGGCGTAGCTAGAAATGACTGGGCCCCATAGCAAAAAAAAATTATGCCCCCCCCCCCCCCACGACCTTCCAACCCCACGGACCTCAGACCTCCCACCCAAACATTTTGTGGAGAAATCTGATTTCCCCACAAAATGCACCCAGATTGGCGGCAGATTTCCCCACAATATGCACCCAGATTGTCGGCAGATTTCCCTACAATATGCACCCAGATTGTCGGCAGATTTCCCCAAAAAATGCACCCAGTTTGGCGGAAGATTTCCCCACAAAATGCACCTAGATTGTCGGCAGATTTCCCCACAATATGCAACCAGATTGCTGGCAGACTTCCCTACAATATGCAACCAGATTGTCGGCAGATTTCCCCACAAAATGCAACCAGATTGCTGGCAGATTTCCCTACAATATCCAACCAGATTGTTGGCAGATTTCCCCAATATCCAACCAGATTGTTGGCAGATTTCCCCACAATATGCAACCAGATTGTTGCCAGATTTCCCCACAATATGCAACCAGATTGTTGGCAGATTTCCCCACAATATGCAACCAGATTGTTGGCAGATTTCCCCACAATATGCAACCAGATTGTTGGCAGATTTCCCCACAATATGCAACCAGATTGTTGGCAGATTTCCCCACAATATGCAACCAGATTGTTGGCAGATTTCCCCACAATATGCAACCAGATTGTTGGCAGATTTCCCCACAATATGCAACCAGATTGTGGGCAGATTTCCTAATAAAATGTAACCAGATTGGTGGCAGATTTCCCCACAAATTGCAATGAGGTTGGTGGCAGATTTCCCCACAAATTGCAACCAGATTGTCAGCAGATTTCCCCACAGGGTAGGCAGATAGGTAGACGGGCGGGCAGGGTAGGCAGATAGGTAGACGGATGGGAGGGAAGGCATATAGGTAGCCAGGTGGTCAGTTAGGTAGCCGGGTGGGAGGGTAGGCAGTTAGGTAGCCGGGTAGGCAGTTAGGTAGCCAGGTGGGCGGGTAGGTAGCCGGGTGGGTGGACAGTTAGGTAGCCAGGTAGCTGGGTGGCCAGGTGGGTGGACAGTTAAGTAGCCAGGTAGGTGGATGGACAGTTAGGTAGCCGGGTAGGTGCACAGTTAGGTAGCCAGGTATGTGGACAGTTAGGTAGCCGGGTGGGTGGGTGGACAGTTAGGTAGCCAGGTAGCTGGGTGGGTGGGTGGACAGGTAGGTAGTCGGGTAGGTGGGTGGATAGTTAGGTAGCCAGGTAGCCGGGTGGGTGGATAGTTAGGTAGCCAGGTGGACAGTTAGGTAGCCAGGTATGTGGACAGTTAGGTAGCCGGGTGGGTGGGTGGACAGTTAGGTAGCCAGGTAGCTGGGTGGGTGGGTGGACAGGTAGGTAGTCGGGTAGGTGGGTGGATAGTTAGGTAGCCAGGTAGCCGGGTGGGTGGATAGTTAGGTAGCCAGGTGGACAGTTAGGTAGCCAGGTATGTGGACAGTTAGGTAGCCGGGTGGGTGGGTGAGTGGGCAGACGAGTGGCTTAGTGGGGTAGGGCCTCCCTCCCTCCCTGCCTTACCTCGGGGCCCCCCTCCTCCTATTATGAGCGGCGCGGGAGAGCGGCATATAGAGCAGGCTCCGGCGGGAGGTCCAGCAGGCCCAGACGCTAGAGGTCCAGCTGCCTCCGGGCTACGGCGTCTCCTCTCTCTGTATGCTGCTCGCATTCGAGCAGCATACAGAGGAGACGCCGTAGCCCGGAGGCAGCTGGACCTCTAGCGTCTGGGCCTGCTGGACCTCCCGCCGGAGCCTGCTCTATATGCCGCTCTCCCGCGCCGCTCATAATAGGAGGAGGGGGGCCCCGAGGTGAGACAGGGAGGGGGGGGGCCGGGCCGGAGCGCCGGCATTATTATAATAAAAAAAAAGTCCTCTCTTAGCTGAGGGCGGCGGGCCCCCTGTGACGTAGGGTTGCCGCGGGCCCTATAGCAACGCTATGGTTGCTATAGCGATTTCTACGCCGCTGCCACCTTGGGGTTTTCTAACTACTGGTAAGTAAAATATGTAAATTCATATACTGTGTATTTGATCCACTGAGGTGCCAGAACACCTCCAGTGAACAGGATCACATTCTGTAATTATGAATGAACCAGAGGCTGTTAAAGGGACTCCGAGCAGTGCATAAACTATGGAAAGATGCATATCATTTGAAAGCCCTCTTTCTCCCGTTTCCAATGATATATAAACCGCCGCCTTACGCCTTTTAGTTTTTGCAATTTTCGCGATTGAAATTGCCGCGGCCGCAAATTCCAATCGCGAAAATAGAGAAAACTAAAAAGGCGTAGGGTGACGATTTAGGTGTCGCCAGAAAGAGGAGAAAGAGCTTTAAAATGACTTCCACTTAGTGTGGAAAAGGTTGCATGTTACATAAGTTTGCCCTTTTCCTACACTTCCATGTTAATGCGTTTATTTATGCAAAACAGTAAGTGGAAATTATATTGCGTCACCATTGACTCATGTTTTTGAAAGCTATACAAAAAAACCAGTGTTTTTGAAAGATTCATATTACAAAACACATACCCATGCGTTTATGTGGCCCATTAAGTAACATATGCATAAACGCATTTTATAAACACTAGCATTTCTGCTAAGTGTGTTCCCAGCCTAATACCATTAGCCATAGACCCTGAACAAGCATGTAGCAGAACATGTTTGATATGGTCAGATTTGAGAAGGATAGCTGCATGCTGGTTTCTGGTGGGATTCAGACACTACTGTAGTCAAATAGATCAGCAGGGCTGTCAGGCAAACGGTATACATGCTACCGTTGGGAAAACTAATCCAAAAACATGGCCTGACATACCACTGCTATGCAGACGACACCCAACTATATCTTTCCTTCAAGCCTGGTGTGACAGACCCAACTCTAACTATAAACGCCTGCTTACGTGAACTACAGCAATGGATGAATGACAACTGGCTGAAACTAAACGCAGACAAAACTGAAGTCCTGATTGGAGGGCAGAGCATGATAACAAAACTTCTTAACTTGCAGTCTTCACCACTGGGAATAGGAGGCACGGATCTACGCAGCTCTGATCATGTGCGTAGCCTGGGAGTTCTAATTGATGGGGATTTAAACTTCAGAACTCAAATCTCTGCTGTGGTGAAATCATCCTATTTTCACCTGAAGAACATTGCAAAAATCAAGCACCTCATACCCCCAGAAGATCTGCCAACCTTAGTCCACGCCTTCATCACATCCCGACTGGACTACTGCAATGCTCTCTACACTGGCCTTCCAAAAAAGGACTTGTACCGCCTACAGCTGATACAGAATACTGCTGCCAGACTAACCAACCCCGTCACTGCCACATAATGCCAGTCCTGCATTCCCTTCACTGGCTACCTATAGAATGGAGGGTCCTATTCAAGATCGGCCTACTGACATTTAAATCCCTGAATAATCTAGGCCCTGGATACATGAAAGATATGTTACAGCGGCGTAGCAATCCCTGCATTCTCAGATCCACAGGTTCTAATAATCTAGTCATACCCAGAGTCCACTTGGAAACTTTTGGTCCCAGAGCCTTCTGTCATGCTGCCCCTACGTTTTGGAACTCCTTACCTCAACAGATCAGGACAGCCCCATCCCTGGGTGTGTTTAAATCCAGACTGAAAACCCACCTGTTCAGTCTGGCATTTGCAGAAATATAACTTTTGTTGTGTGAATACTTCATCCTACTAATTACTGAATCTGAGAGAGCCTAAGTGCTTTGAGTCCTATGGGAGAAAAGCACTATAGAAATGTTATTGTATTGTATTGCTTAAAAGGAAATATGGCAGCCTCCCACTCCAGTAGTCCTTATGACTGCCAAGCCAATACAAATACAGTATGATCTTTTCAACACAGTACATTAGACCTGGAGCAGTTAGAAGATTTTAAACAGGACTGTCATGTCAATACTTGCTTCAAAATCCTGTCATCTTACCGATTAGGGGCAATTAAAACATTTCCAAGTTTGTGCAAATATGTAGCTTGGAAAAAAAAAATGCAAATACATACAAGTTTACATAATTCTGCATGAATGTGGAAGTCTGGCTCATTGATCATCCCCACTAGGAGTGCTTTTCAGAGCACTTTGTGATTTGAAAAGGTCTGTTTAGTGTAATGCTATGGTGATCCCACTTGACTTGAGGGATATAACCCCTAAATCAGGGATGGAAGGGATAAAAAACACGCACATTTTTAAAAGGAGTAAGGTTTATTTTACCTGGTATAAAACAGACTTTGAAAGCAGCAGAGATTCAAGTATATTTACACAGGACTGGGTTATACCAGCTTTGTAGAATTTCAAGTACATATACCAAAGACTAGATTACACCAGCTTTGCTTTTCAGCAGAGGATCATGCTCATGATTCCCACGGAAGAGCACATCTTTGACTTGACTGAAGTACACACTGATCCGACTTCCATTGTCATCTACTGCACTCCCAATGGGGCGGTACTGCCTGTATTTTCTGAGGGAATAAAAAAAATAAAAATTAATGAAATAAAGTGTGCGAGTGTATAAAACACACTTTAAAGGGCAACTGAAGTGTGAAGATTAAGCTGCCATATTTCCTTTTAAACAATATCAGTTGCCTAGCAGCCCAGCTAATCTAATCGGCTGAACACCACCAGAAATGAGCATGCAGCTAAAGCTGTCAAAAAGTGTCAGAAACGAATCTGCTGCATGCTTGTTCACGGGCTACAGCTAAAAGTATTAGAGGATCAATTGGATAGCCAAGCAACTGGTGTTGATTAAAAAGGAAATATGGCAGCCTCCTCTTGCTTCAGTTGTCCTGCAGCGTAAATGGACTTGTGTTGTACATATGCACTAGGCATTTGGGTTTGAATTTGTGGGCTCTGGTGCAGTTGGGTTTTAGATTGTGCGACAGAGAGAGGTGTAATGGGGTAGCAGCTCCTGGAGCCATGAGAGCAACTAACCATTTACCCTCTAATATAAAGGTCCACCCCTCCATAGGTGTTCTGGTGGCCACCGTTTCCAGGCAGATTGGGTGGGTGCTGAATGAGGCCCTCTTAAAAGAATTGACCAAGTCTACTTAGTTTTCACCATTAAAAAAAAAAAAAAAAAAAAAAAAAAAAAAAAGTCAGGGATTAGGGATGACATTTGAGTGAGTGTTCTTCCCATGAGATGGTGCCCACTAAAAAGAGATTGGAGAAATTAGTTGTAAAGATGTAGTCAGAGTACCTATACCAAAATCCCACCATTTGTGGTAAGATGGTTGTAGGTATTCACTGCAACATCATGATAGTTCCACTGGAGCTGGCCTTTCAAAGAATACAGAACCCATCCTAATGCCATCCTTACATGTTTCCAAACAGCTCCACGTGGTTTCCTTCAATACTCCCAAACACCCATTTTCAAATTTGATGTATAGCCTTTTCTTGCAACACAGGGCACAACACAACGTTCTATTATAGGAATATGATACCACTACAGTAGACAAGGAAAAAAAATTCTTACTTGTACAAAATTACTCCAACCACTGCAGCAGCAAGAACCACCAGTCCAAGTATCGTTAGGGTTGCAGAAATAGTCTTGTTTGATCCAGGGCCTAAACGGGAAAAAAAAAAAAAAAAAAAAAAGTCTATCTACAATACCCAAATTAGTCAACATTGGTGGCCTGCCCCAAATCTGTATATGGTAACCATTATATTGCCTTAGATATACTGTCAGATCAAATGTTGGTTTGTGGTTGGCTTAGAAAACAAATGTCACCATTTCCAGTCAGATTACAAATTTTTGACAACCCTGATTTTGCGCCGGGCCCTAGTTATCTGGCGTCAAAGGAATCTGATATTTGGACTCCTAGCTAAAAACTATACTCACGGTAAAGGCACAAACAGCATTACACGTACTATTTGCAGTATTTTCATATCTGTCACTTTCTAGTCTTCTCCAGGTCTGGCATTTTTTTTAGAAGGTCCAACTGGGGCAATTTGGGAGGAAGGTCCTCTTCAAACAGCTCTCATAACTATGCAATATAATTGGTTTAACTCCTAGGTCTGCTCCAGAATTCCAACACAAATATGAAGTTCTGAGACAATGCTTTTGGTTCTGTTACCTCAATGGGCTCTTCTAAAATCTGGAGGAATGCAGCTACAACTCAATCTGTGGCCAAGTGAATGAACATCTACCAAGTCTTACTTGTTACAAAGCCCCAGTTCACCCCCATACATGGATTCCAGCTATTCCCAGCATACTGGAGAAACTGCAGTGCCTGGGATAATTCTATACATACACTTATTCTGGACTTGCCCTGTTATACAGAGCTTTGCTACTATTAAGGAACATTCACATGTCATCCCAAAGGACCCCCTTGGATTTGCTTGTTGGTTCTCATCCCCAACATTTGCTGAACTATTAACAGCCACTCGCTGTCTCTCTAAACACTGGAAAGCAGTTAACTCCTTTATTTTGTAAAACAGTCTAGCATTTTTTTAAACCCTAAAATTTATACTGTACAAGAGAAGCATATTTCATAAAGTTTGAGATCCACACTGTCAGAATAAATCCACATGTAGGGCCAGTGTGTTTTAATAGCTAACTGATGCCAATACTTCCCCCTCCCCCCCCCCCCCCCCCCTCCATACCTCCCAGCTATAGAAGCTGCCATGTCTCCCTTCTTCTAGCTGCCCTTTATCCAAGGGAAGGGGGAGACAATTGCTTGAGTTTACAGAAGCAACAGATGCTTAGGGCCCAATCATCTCCCCCTTCCCCACCAAAAGCCTATGTGTTCTCTGCTGATATGTGCGCAATAAAGAGGAGTCCTTATCTGCCTAAAATGTCTGGTTGGGCAGACCTAGAAAGTAGAATAAAGGTCTCTATTACACTTTAAATGTGAAAAGGTGCCTTGTTCGCTTCAGAGGCCAATTTACAGTGGGGCATTGCAACACTAACAGGTCACTGCAATGCAAAACCTTTGCACATTTTTGTGCATCTAGTGTAGTCTGAGGGCACGAGGCATCCCAATGAGTGAATTACTGCAAAATTCATGCCAACCATGAAGCACTCTGCCTATATGCTATGCATAGTGTGCAGCCAGACTTTTCCATCCCTGCAACTCTTCACCCACTGAACACTGCCCAGAACTTGTAAATTAACTGTTGACAATAACTCCCTCCCACCAAGATGGCCCATTTACCACTAAAACATACAACTACCACTATAGTGGTAACCATCTACGGTACTACAATACTTTTAGCATGGAGAGATCTCTTGATGTACAAGCATTACTAATATCCATTTAGACCATTAATGTAAAACCTCCACTTACCCTGGACAGACACAAGGGTACTTGCAAGAGCAAGACTTGCACCATCACTAAGTGTAATATTGACACAGTAAGAACCTGGCTCTGCAAAACCTCTTCGTAAAGTTACCAGACACTGGTCAGAAGGTGGAATCTGATCACAGACCATGTTCTGAGGAATCATGCATGAGGCATCTGAAACAGTTGTGCAAGCATCTGTGGGTAGGCTAGAGGGGAAAGACAAATTGTCATTAAGACCATTTGGTCACCACTTGGTATTGTCAAGGCACAAATAATTCTCAGACGACAACTTTAATGGCGTGGAAAGGGGGAGAAAGCCACTCACCTCCCCTCACAAGACACTACAATATCAATTAGAGAACTTGCAGCCTGAGAAGACACTTGAACATTGGCGGTTTCAACAATGTTGACTCGAAGGATGCCATCTACAAAATAGACAAAAGTTTAGCCTCAAATTTTCTAGACAAGTAAAAGTCAAAAAGTAAAAAAAAGGTCACCCACCTACAACTGTTATCTTGTTGTTGTAGTACCCATATCTGTTGATAAAGCAGCCAGAAGCAGGAGTTGTGAACATGGCAGTTGTAGGCACTGTAGTGGTTTGCTCTGTAGTGGTAACATTCTGCTCTTCTGTAGTTACTGGCAGAGTTTCAGTTTCTAATGGTGGCAATTTAGTAGAGTTACCTATGGAAGAGAAAATGGATAAATACTGCATATCCCTAGCAGTAAGATACATTTGCCAAAGCTTTTTCCAAATCTAACCTCTTGAGGACTGCAGCCTTAAAATCCCCCTAGTGACCAGGCTTAACTGTTGGTGGCAGTGGATAGCTTCCCTGCCTACAGAGGGGACAGCAGTGTCACGTGGCTGTCCACAGTGCAGAGTTATTAGACGGCGGTTTCGCTGGGAGACTGACAGAGCGTGAGTGATCCCCTGCAATCTCCATTCCCGCCAATCTGCGTGGAGTGGTCCTGGGGCTGCTTCTGCTTTCTGGAGCAGTTAGGCAGCTAACACAGGGCTAAGAGTGGTACATCAAATTGCTGGCTGCAACTGTATGTTCAGGCCCAGATTGACATCACTGGAGCCTATAGGCATAGATGTCTTGGCACCTTAGACTTTGCCCTCCATGGGCTGACAATGACCTACACCACAAATGTGCTGACTGGCCCAGCTGTCACTTCCCCTGCCTGATGTAGGTAGCTACAGGTGCCCATTTGTATTAATTAGCTAGGATGTGCCCCTGACCAAAAGGGAGATCTCAGTGGATTTCCAAGAGCTGGGTGAGTAACGTCATTTACGCTCAGCTTAGGACTCTGTATAGGGAAGGAAGGAGGCACTTGGGAAGGGTGCTGCATTTCCATCAGGCGCCTGTAGGCATGTGCCTTATGGTAAATGTGGCCCTGTGTACGTTAGATTATCCTCAATTTTCCATTTGTAAGAAGTTGCTACTATGGCAACTTAAAGTGTCTGAAGTATTAAAGGTCTTGAAGTTTACAGTAGACATTCTAAACACAGCAGGTAACAAATTGAAGGTGATTGGCTAACCTAACATGAGAGAATCATACATCGCAAATTTGCATTGATCTACCAAGCAAATCACTAATGAGCAACCAACTAGTGTTTGAAGATTGACTAGTGGCCCACACAAGCAATATCCTATGTGGTTCACGTCACTAAATTGATCAGAACAAGGTTGTGCTTCCATGCTCTTAATCCAAACAATATTTTGTAGACTTAAAACAATACAAATAAAAAAGGAACAGGAGCAGATTCCTTTACAGTCAGCTGATGGGCTTCCATCCTGCTTGATCAATAAATCTGCCCGATTCACCCAGATGTCAGTTATGGCCGATCACACACACTGGAACTCAATTTGAGAAAAATTCAAATTGGTGGGTCAATCACACCAAATTGCTAGATGTATGCCCCCAAATTGTTTTTATATGACATTGTGGTCCCTTTCAGAGTTTGATAAACTAGGCTTTTGCTTGCATTGGACGCCTAAATTTGGTACCATTTATTACATACATGTTAAAAAAATTTTTTTGCTGCTAGTAGAAACTATTTTACTACCTAATTATGATAGTAAGATGTCTATATATAATTTATTGAAGAAACCGCATTCACATTCAAATATAGTATTCACAACAGCCTTCTTTCCCCCCCAAGAATTAAAATCTTCCATCTTGTACAATAAAATCCTCCCAAGGAGAAACATCCCAGCCCACAAATCGCAATGTACCTCCTTAACAAATCACAATTCCCAGCAAGAGACTCCTCCCCTACATCCTCATTTCTGTACTCTGATGTCTCATAACTTAAACCATCTCTCCCATTTACCATTAAACCCCCCCCCCCCCCCATTATCCTGCTGAAGAGCCATCAGATTCTCAGCATCCTTCAAAAATATTAGCTTTGCCTATCTATTCTCTAAGGGATGGAGGATCCAAACCTCTCCACTTAACCGGAATCAAGCTTTTAGCAGCTAACAATTGATCTCTTATAACTACTAATAGATTACAATGCATCGTGCAACACCACTAGATAGTTCCCGAACAGTACAAGAATCAATCTTTCCACAACTAATGAATACTTTACTCTTCCCCCCCCCCCCCCCCCCCCCCGAAAAGTCAACATTTTAGGACACTTCCATACCATGTGCAATAATGTGCCTTTTTTCCCCCCACCACCTCTTCAACATCCATAATTTACACCAGGATATATAGAAGCCCATCAGGCATTTTATACCATCTGGTTAAAGTAAAATATCTAATCTTAACTGTGATCTAGACTCCTACTCACACAACCCTCCCTCTACCAATGCCCAACCCCCAGTGCTTAACCTTTAAGCAGACCTGAACTCAAAACATCCTTCAGGATTTATGAAAGCAGACATTGTTAACATCCTGCGCTTTCAAATGATCTTATCTGCCGTGGCAGTGTCATGTGACAGGGGACAGATCAAATTACAACTTGTGAGATTAGACACAAATGAGGGGGAATACTCCAAATACACAGGGTGCATTTCTCTCATTTCCCTCTGTGCGGTGCAAGAGTTCAGGTCCTCTAATGCCAAGGACCACACATGCTGCCAAATGTTAAGCTGCAATTAGTGGCTTTAAACATCAGGCACCCAAATTACGGTTTATAGCTGCTAATACTAACATTGCCACCTATGGCAGCACTCCAGATCACCTCCTATGCCCATCATCCTTTCCCCAAATTCATGCATGGATAGGCTGTGAAAAGAATGCTGCCCAGGTGAAGCCTTTGTAAGTAACCCACACAGACCATTTCCTATATTAGAACTTACTGGTGGTGTGTGAAGGAGTGGTGGTAGGCAGTTCTGTGGTTGCCATGTGTGTCGTAGCTGCAGGCGTTGTTGGAAGGGAAGTTGGTGGAACTGGTTTACATGGCCCAGGAATAGCTGCCTTAATTGTCAGGTTCAGACTGAAGTTCCCAAGCATGGTGTAATTATGAGTGGAAACTGGGCTATTTGAAACAAAGGAGCCATTGCCATCACCGTAGGTCCAGTTAAATGACAATATAGACTGATCGAGATAGTGGCTTGGATCATGGATTTGTACATCAAACTGGATTGGAGAATCCTTGATGAAGATGTTGTCAGAGGCATTCTTGTCATTCTTCTGGGATATGTCCACATAAAAAGGAATGTCATCTGAAACAAACAGACATGAACGCTGTGAATTTTAGTCCATAGAATTGACTGGAACCTAAAATTCTCTGCTAATGGGTGGTTAAAGTTTTTGCAGCTTCATCATAGCAGATGGGTTACTAAAAAGTTAATAAAAAGTTAAGATAGCATAACTGCAGTTTATGCCTTAATACTACGCTGGCCTGGAGCATGCCTATTAGTTACCAGGAGATGCGGATGTAGCGTAAAGCCAGGCTCACCCTGCTCCTGCAAAAGTCCAGGCGGCGTTCATTACTATTCCACCTCCAGGTCACCATAGATCGTGAATACTTACATGCTCCTAGTGTACTGTTTTTGTACTTTTTAAAATCAGATAAGTACACATATAAAAACACACAATTAGTGGTGACCAGGGGCCCCGGCCCTCTCTCACTGGCCAGGGCCCCAAGGCCAACATGCGATACCTGGAGGGGAGTGCAGGTCCATGCCCACCTGCACTCCCCTCCAGGTATCGCATGTTGGCCTTGGGGCCCCAGCCAGTGAGAGGGCCGGGCCCCTGGTCATCGTGCAAACCAATTGTGTGTTTTTAAACATTTTCTTTCAACTCTAGGACATGGCGGACAGGTGAGCGGTTAGGGAGGGACCCCTGTGGGAGGGATGCCTGCACGGGGCGGTCCTGCTAGCGACGCAATCTTGCGATGGCGTCCAACTGAAGCCTCCCACCTGAATGCTAATGGCTGCTAGATGTGGTATGGTAGGTAAAGTGCAGAGCTGGGACAAGGTCCTCCAGCACCCAAGGCTGAGACACCAAAGTGCGCCCCTCCATCCCTCCTACCCCAGCTGTCACACACTGATTGCTATTAGACTAAGAGGCTCCCCAGGGCCCACAACCTCCCCAACACCTTAATATCTAGTTATCTGGCTTGCAGTCACTGCTATGTATCCCCTTTTCTTATTTCTTTCTGCTTCATACACAATTAGGAATGACAGCTGAATGAATTGTGCGCCCCCTCCTACACTGCGCCCTGAGGCTGGAGCCTCTCCAGCCTATGCCTCGGCCCGGCCCTGGTAAAGTGTATGACAGTGCATCCTGATTGGCTGACGAGCACCTGCTGACCACTTAAATGTAGCTGGATGCATGTACTGCTGTGTTCTATTGCTTGTGTGTTGAAGTACACATATAGCTGGATTTATCCCACTCATGTTTACAGAATATAGTTATCCTCTCCACTGATTTAATGATCCTCTGAAGGATGTTGCTGGCTGCACATTCAGACCAGGATAGAGGAACAAAGACCTGTAAGGCCCAGGGGAAGCTAGAGCCATTGACAAGTCTTATGGCCCATACTCACGGGCTACACGAGTGGCCTGTCGCCAGCACACGTGAGCGTGTGCGACAGCTCGTCGCCAGCTCCCTCCGTGTACACACGCTGAAGAGGGATCAGCTGTGCGACAGAAGCTGTCGCCGACGTTCCTCCCCCTTGCCGGAAGCAGCGTCTATTTTCAATTATGTTGCTGTCGCTAGTCTGCATACTCACGCGGACTAGCGACAGTTGCGGTGGCAACTGTTGCCAGGCGATTGACCGTGCCAATCGCCTGGCGACATCAGCGACGAGTGACGGTTCGGGGTGCACGCCCGTGCAATGCCTCATACTCACGGGCGACAATTGTAGCCCATGAGTATGGGCTATTACACATAGTTTGAATCTCCAACTTACCAGTTACAATGTACATGCCACTGGCTTTAGCAACAGGGTAGTGTCTTCGATAGCCTCTTCTGAACACTTTTACATCAATCATCTGGGCACCAGCTGTGATGTTTGTTGTATTTATTGACAAGAAAGCTGAAGATCTGCCAGTTGTCTGGTAGTACTGGCCTGGGGATAAAAAAAAAAAAAAAAAAAAAAAAAAAAAAAAGATATAAATCTAAACCTAGAGTGGTACAACATACCAGATGCAGAGCTTCTGTACTGAATATATAGCCCACAACTCTCCAAAGAGTACACAATCCAAAGTGTTGGTTCCAATATCTGGTTTGCACAAATAAGTGGCTGTACCAGCACCATTATATACCAAATACACTATTTCCTGGTCAGTCTTCAATGACCAACTCCTAGGCCACATCCCCTTACAAATAAGTTGCATCACCACAAAAGGACTATACACAGTATGAATGGTGAAGAGATCACAAGATATGTTAAAGCATAGGCGGAGACTAAAGGACAACTAAAGTGAGGTATAGGGAGGCTGCCATATTTCCTTTTAAGCAAGGCCTAGCTATCCTGTGGATCCTCTGCCTCTAATACTTTTAGCCATACACTGAACAAGCAGGCGGACGATCAGATGTCAGATTTGACAGTTGTCGGACAAGATGGGCTGCATGCCTGTTTCTAGTGTGATTCAGACACTACTGCAGCCAAATAGACCAACAGGGATGCCTTACAACTGGTATTACTTAAAATATGGCAGTCTCCATATACCCCTCACTTCAGTTGTCCAAGCCCTTTAGGATGTTTGGAGATGGTTAGGAATCTACTGCTCATCCACAGTGCAGCCCATTAGGAGAATTAACAAGTCATTCATGTACCAACCTAATGTTTGGAAGATGTAGATGTAGTTATGGCGTCTCCAGTCATGGTGGTGAGGAAAAGGTAGTCCATCAGGAAAAGTGTTGGCAAAACTGCAGTTCCCTTCACTACAGTAGTCTACCCATTTGGTCCAGTTGTACACATACTGATCTTGATAACCAGAGGTAGCTAAAACAAGCAGACTTGTTAGGGAAAGTCAACTATACTGTTTTTATTTAATATATACTGCTATGTTAATATTTACCATTTCCACATCTTTTTTCATAAACAATATCACCATCCTCATTCTCTTTTTGACATCTGGGAAAATGAAGCGTCACAACAAATGTAACATTTGACCCTATCAGCGCAGGACTGTCACTGGTCAAACGGGCTACTACTTTGCCTCCTAGAAAGAGAGAAAACAAGGAAGAATTTTCACTCAGATGGAACCAAAGTTAATTGCTAGACTTCCTAGGGATGAGCAAAGACATGCAAATGCTCCATGTTGATGCAAAATTTTGTATGCAAATTTATGCAGTTTGAAAATGGACCAATTGAAACCCAGGTTTAACCACTTGAGGACCTAGCCTTTACCCCCCCTTAAGGACCAGCGCTGTTTTTCAGATCTGTGCTGGGTGGGCTCTACAGCCCCCAGCACAGATCAAATGACAGGCAGAGCGACCAGACCGCCCCCCTTTTTTCCCCCCACTAGGGGGGGGGGGGGATGTGCTGGGGGGGGGGGTCTGATTGCTCCTGCATGCTGTGGGTGGTGGGGGGCACCTCAAAGCCCCCTCCACCGCAGGATCCCCCCTCTCAAGAGATCAGAGGCTGCACAGGAATGGATCTGTCCTGTGCAGCCTCTAACAGGCTCCCCGCTGTAATGTGACAGCGATCCCCGGCTGCTGATTGGCTGGGGAATCGCTGATCTACTACAACGCTGCTACTGTAGCAGCGTTGTAAAAATGTAAACAAAGCGGATTTCCGCTTGTGTTCACACTTAGCCTGCAAGCCGCGATCGGCGGCCTGCAGGCTATTCACGGATACCCCCCCCCCCCCCGCGAAATGACAGGAAACAGCCGCTCGCGCGAGCGGCTGTTTCCTGATTAATTAGCCTGCGACGCAGATCTGCATCGCTGGTCCTGCAGCTGCCACTTTGCCGACGCGCGGTATGAGTGTGCGGTGGGCAAGTGGTTAAATTGATGCAAAAGGAAAAATTCCACTGCATCAAGGCTGGGTAAAAGCTTTTTCTTCAACTTTGACACATCAGTAAGCACATAAGGCTGACGCGTATCGGAGCTCTGGAAGGCTCCTTAATCATAGCTAGGGGCTATGATTAAGGAGCCTTCCAGAGCTCTGATATGCGTCAGCCTTATATGTGCTTACTGATGTGTCAATAAAGTTGAAGAAAAAGCTTTTACCCAGCCTTGGTGCAGCGGAATTTTTCCTTCTTTTGCTTGTGTTTCTGGAGACCCATGATTCCTGCTCCCATGGTTTGAATGACGATGGTTGAAGCGGTCCTCTTTCCTGCTACTGATTGGTCCATTTTCAAACTGCATATATATCTGCATAACATTTTGCATGAACGCCAGTAAGAAAAAAAAAAAAAAAAAAAAAAAAGAAATATATATAGTGCATCGCAAACACTAAGCAGAAGCCCCACAGAGACAATCATTGCATGCATTCCTCCATGCATCTGCGGCAAAACTGCAGATTCTCCCAAAGGGCAACCCCTGCCTTACAGGTGAAGTCCTGCAGGAGGAAGCAGACCTTTACATGACCCCTGCGTCACTTCACCCCCCCCCCCCCCCCCCCACAGCTTTTTGGGATAGTGATGCAATCACCATCAAGTAACAGCACCAGCTGCCATTTGCTTTACATGATGAGGGCATAACCTAATTGCCTCCAACCTTCGTACCCTTAACCAACCCCCTTTATTCCCCAGCCAAACACAGAGACACATGACTACCATATGACGTGGGGAAAATAAAGGCCAGAGCAGCCCTTAATCTTTATTGCATAATTTAACAATAATGTAAAAATTAGAACATTAATAGAACATTAAGGGGAGGGATCCAGAGGTACAACATTAAAACATTTTAAACGTAAAGGGAAGCAGCTCTTAACACCGGCCCCCCGCCGCAGGCACTGGCTCGGGGACAGCTGCATTCCGCCCATCACAGCAGTCTTTGAAGGCGTTGAACTTCTTTGGAGGTGTACGCACCAAAGGCGAACACCTCACCTCCCAGCTCTTGACCACCTCCGGATACCATACCCCCTCCACCCTGAGCTGGCAGGACCCCTCATGCCTGTGCGGCCCACCATAACCTAAGGGCCCTCTGAATCCCTTCGCTAAGTGCTAAGGTCCACAGATCTGTGCCCACCGCATTCAGGTGGACCCCATCCATCCTCAAGAACCTGGAGTTATCCCCTTCTAAATCCACGTGGCGTATTGCCACCCCCCCCCCCCCCCGTTACGAACCTGGATATATCTCTAACTTCTTTCTTGCCCTGCCAACTGACCTAGCCTGTCTCCACCTAAGCCGGCCCACCATCTCTGACCAAACCACTATCATGATCGGGAAGCTGGAGCATAGTCTTAAAAAGTCAAATTTTATGTCCCGCATGATGCGCCTGGTAGAGCATGAAGCCAGGTCATTACCGCCTGCATGGATCACCAAAACATCCGGGGGGGGGGGGCGATCCAGTCTGGCAAAGCGGTGAACCTCTGGCACCACTCGCGCCCATATCATACCCGGAAAAACCAATCCAGTGTACGCGAGCCTGGGCTCGGGATATGCCCAGCTGACGGCCCTCCGGCCTGGCTCCAGCGCGCTGAGCTCCAAGCAACGTAGGAATGGCCGAGAATCCACACCAGGCAAGGTGAGACGTCTGAAACACATAACCAGCATAACGCTTATTTAGAAAACTGCAACAAAAATACCTGATTTAAACACATCATAAAAGGTGAGGCCTAACATAAGAAAAAGGGCCGATTCCCACCGGCCGATTTTCTTAATCAAGGAGTTACTTAAACCCCACCTAGCGGCTTCGGTTGCAGCCCCGATCCGGAAGGAATGGGATGCAAAACTACGAGGATCATGGCCTAGGAGACTAAGCAGTTTCCGAAAAACTGCCACAAACTGAAAACGGGATAAAGAAGTCCCATCTTCATGACATAAGAAAGAAATCCCCCTGTCTGACCTAACCTCCAAAAAACCTTTTACTGACACAACTGGACCCCTGTATAGGAAAGAGCGTAACCATCCTACCTCGACCCAACTGATCAGTTTTTGATCTTCGCAGATAAAATCACCACAGAAGCATCAGATACTGAAACATCCCCTTGTAATAAACTCCCAGAGTTTTTCTTATTGGCGCTAACCAACTCCCCAATCCGAAAGGCACCAAAAAAGGCAAGGGAAAAAGCAGCAGCAAACAAACGAGACTCATATGGCGAAACACAAACATCAAACATACGCAAGCACATGGCAGACAATATTGAAAAAGATACTGGTCGACGCGTATCCCGGGCTACAATACCGTAGCGATAGCCTTTCAAGGCCAAACGAACCCGAGAGTCTTTTGTAATATCTTGGACACCTTGCATTTTAAACAAAAATGCAAGAGCCGCCAATTTTTTAGCCAGGGCCGAGGGTGAAACACCTTCGGCTCCGCAGCGCGCCATAAAATGGAATAACTGACAGACAATCTTCTGAGGACACCATCGCATTGAAGTAAGGCGTGCCATTGGGACCAAACCGCCGAATAACCGCTCCAAGTGGAGTGCGACACCGATTGTTGCATCCACTCTATCGTCCGAAAGGAATCGTCCATAAGGCCTCCGGGCAGGGCAGGCCCTGTTGCTCGGCTCCCGGAGCTTCTCTGCGGAAACGATCCCACTGGAAACGAGAGAGGGCATCAGCCAAGTCGTTAGCCGTTCCAGGCAAATGAACAGCATACACATACATGTTGTTACGAAGGCAAGCCAGCACCAAATGCCGAAGCAGACATACAGCCGGTGGGGATGAAGCGGACACTTGATTGATAGCCAATACGACCCCCAAATTGTCACAGTTGAATTTGATCCGTTTGTTTTTTAATTGGCTACTCCATAACTCAACTGCCACCACAATTGGAAAAAGCTCTAACAGAAGCAGATTTTGTAAAACCTGCCCGTACCCACACATCTGGCCAGGGGGCCGCACTCCACTGTCCAGAGAAGTAAGCCCCATAACCACAAGACCCTGAAGCGTCTGTAAACAGCTCCAGGTCGTAAGTGGTAATCCCTTTTTCCATCCATACCGAGCGACCGTTAAACTCGGCTAAAAAGGATAGCCACATAACCAAGTCATCCCGTAGCTCCTTGCGCAGCCTAATTCGATGGTGTGGGACCGAAGCCCCGGCCGTTGCTGATGCCAAACGCCTGCAGAAAATGCGCCCCATGGGCATAATTCTGCATGCAAAATTTAACTTGCCCAATAGCGATTGCAGCGCCCGCAATGTGATCTTCCGCCCCTTAAGTGCCTCTGTTATCGTAGCACACAGGTCCGCCACCTTGTCGTCCGGCAGGCGATACTCCATGGCGACCGAGTCAATAGTGATGCCCAAAAACTTGACAGACTGAGGGCCCTCAGTCTTATCCTCGGCCAGTGGAATTCCAAATGAATGGCAAACCTGTTGCATGGTTGCCAGAAGGTAACTACAATGCGGCGAGTCTTTTGGACCCAGGAAAAGGAAGTCATCCAAATAATGGATGACCGACCCTAGACCTGACACATCCTTCTCTACCCATTCGATGAAAGTGCTGAATGACTCGAAGTACTGACAAGAGATGGAACAGCCCATGGGAAGGCATAAATCTACATAGAAATTGTCATCCCAAAAACAGCCTAGCAGGCGAAAACTGTCAGGGTGAACCAGCAACAAACGGAACGCAGATTCCACGTCCGTTTTTGCCATGAGTGCCCCCTGTCCCAAACGCCTGTCCCATTTGATAGCCACATCAAAGGATGTGTATACCACTGATGATTGCCCCGGGTCTATGCCATCATTAACTGACGCTCCTCTGGGATACGATAAATGATGAATGAGTCGGAACGTGTTTGGTTCCTTCTTAGGAACCAAACCCAGCAGGGAAACCACCAAATCCTCAATCGGAGGTGAACAGAACGGGCCCGCCATGCGCCCCAGTGAAACCTCTTTTGACAATTTCTGAGAAACATCTGGGCGCAATGCAACCGATTTTAAATTACGATAAGGAGGGGAGGTAGACTGTGTGCACGCGCTAGGGATAACGAAGCCATCCCTGAAGCCGTGCAGTAACAACTTTGCGGCGGCCAAATCGGGATACCTACTTCGGTGAAAGTTCAAGAGATGGAACGGCACCTGAGTCTTCCCTCTTCCCTGAAGACTCGGATGAACGACCCTTACCTGCCTTGTAACATCTTGATAAGGCATGGCTACCACCACAGGAGGAACACTCATGCTTGAACCGGCACGATCCCCCGAAACGGCACGAACCCTCGTTGAACTGCCAACACAGTCCTTTCTTTTTTGCGGCCAGCTGCCCAGTTGTTCCTTGGCCACTGGCCCCACCCTGAAAGGACTGACTGCTGCGTCCCGACGGCATCGTCAACTCCATCCAAAGCATGATGTCCTTATGGTCCCACTGGACCGAAGGACGAACTGCCTTGCGCTGGCGGAATTGCTCGTCGTAGCGCAACCAAGCAATGCCGCCGTAAGCCCGATGACCTTTAGCAATACTGTCCGAATAGCAAAATAAGGACGAGCAAAGTTCAGGATACTGCTCGCCCAGCACGCTCACCAGTATATTAAAGGCCTGTTGCCAGTTCTGGAACGTACGCGGAATCAGCCGATACCGCCTGCGTTCCTCTTTCTTACTCTCGTCCGGTTTTGCCCGATCGAGATTAAATTTCTCTAACTGGAGTAAAGAAAAGATCTCAACATACTCGCCCCTCCAAATGCGTTCCTTCACTTCTGGTTTTAAATGGGTACCTAACAGACCCTCAAAGCACACAAACTTCCCCTTTTGCAGAATCGGCTAACCTAATCCACCGCTAAGGACGGGGAGGGAGAGGCGACTGCCAGTGCTGGACCCACCCCTAAGCTGGGCGAAAGAGCCGGAACCGCGTCGGCAACTTGAGCCCCTGCGCTTGCTGGCTGCAAAACGGGAGGAGGGGGCAACACCTGCGGCAAACCAGTACCCATACCCCCACCCATGTTACCAGACTGTCGCCCGGGAGAAGAGGCGGGTGGGGACTGTGACAAAAAAAGCTCCCAAACCTTCTTGAACTATTGTTGGTGTGTGACCCCGGAGGGCTGACCCATGCCGCGGACGGGCTATTTGTCGGGACGGCAGTAAGTGGCGAGGCCTGCAAGGCTTCTCGCAAACCAGAGAGCAAAACAGTAACTAATGACAAGGCAGACGCAGGAGGGAGGGCATTGACAGCAGGGGAAACAGCAGTAACAGGCACAGCAGTATTAACAGTTAAACCCCCCGCAACACCCACCCCATGCCCACTATGCTGCAACAGAGGCATATCACCTGGCTGCACCGAGCATGAGCCCAGCCGACGCTCCGGATCCACCAGGACGATCACCATCAGAGGCTACACCCTCCGAGGGGGAGCTAGAGCTCTGCCTGGGGGAAACCCCGGCGACTCCTCGAGGAGGGCTTCCAGAACTTTCTTCCCCGGGCTGGGGCCTCCCTGACTTTTGGCTTGCCTTCCTGCCAGTGAGAGGGGTGATAAGGGGGAGGCCTGCCCGGAACGAGCAGCCGTCATGCCCGACGCAGCAGGCTGCGTGGCTTGCCCAGAGGTTGAGGCCTGCCCGGATGGGACAGCCGTGGACGGCCTGGCCTGGGGATGCTGAGCTAGAATGCTGGGCCGGCCCCCCAGATGGGGCCGCCGTCTTGCCACGGGTGGAGACACCCACCCCGGTCTTCTTCCCGCGCTGAGCAGGCCTGTTCCCCGCAGAGGGAACCGCCACTGCGGAGGAACTGGATGACGCCGGCGGTGCTTTAGGGGAACTTTTCTTGTGCGCACCGCCGGAAGAACCCCGCCGATGCTGCGGATTCCTCCCAGCCGCCTGCTTGCTGCCAGACTTAGAGCGCTTAGCAGGTGGGGCTGGAGGGTCCCCGGAGGGGCTCCCGACTTGGCGCTGGGCTCTGGGGGAGGCATCAGGGCTGAGGCGCTCGGGCGGACGCCGAGCCCTCATGGATGCCCTTGCTGTAGTCGGAGGTGAAGGCGCATCAAGCGCGCTGAACTGGCCCGAGACCCAGTCCGCTCCCCAGGTGGCAGCCTCCTGCCGGATGCGCTGAATTAAGGCCTCCACGTCCATCACAAGGTAAGGGATCTCTGCTGCACAGCACTCAGCTTCCAGCTCTAGCTTCTTCTGGAGGAAATCCCTGTAGGCCTTGCTCCGCCCAGCCTATTTAACCTCCTTATTCCCGCCCATCCAGCCCCTTCCTGGTCCTGATTGGCCAGCCAAACAGGACACAGCCGACCAGGATTTTTAACCCCTTCTTAGATGGAGCCTAGCTTAGCCCCATCATGTCCGCCCTCCCCAGGTCCTGTGGCGCCCAGTACGGGCTCTGCTTACCAGCAATATAACCTAAGGAAGCCAAAACCCCAAATTCCACTATGAACAGGCCTACTGTGCTAGAAAAGCCAGCCACTGGAACCCACCCTAGTATTAGTGTTATACGCCTGTGCATTAGGCCAAGGAGAGAACCCCATACAAACAATGATCATACAAGTTTAAGTACACAATAGACTATACTTCAGCAAGTTAAAGTCTGTGCTTATATTTTCAACCAGTTTTGGAAAATCAGTAAAGATTGGCAGAGATGCAAATTCTAGCTTGTATGCAGCTTGAAACTGGGCCAATCAAAATTGACAGGAACTGCATTTGGGTAGTCCAAGCTACATGTAATTTGGTGGCCAATGTGATGCAGATTCTGGCTTGCATACAGTTTATTACTGACCTAGTGGATGGAGTGCAGCGTAATGTTGCCATCTTTGCAGTGACATGGTAGATGAAGTTTAATATTGTAGATAGATAATTACCTAAGAGGGAAGGCTCCGGATCCCTGTAGAGCCTTGTCGCTCTCTGGGTTCTCTGTTCAAATCACCCACTGCATCCTTGTATCTGCTTGAAAGTGGTCAGTGTTGAGTACTTTCAAAGACAAGCAGCTCCATACTACACCCCCCCCCCCCCCCCCAAAAAAAAAAAAAGACAAGCAGTTTTGTCCATTAGCCATATGCGTATTTTTGCCTGTCCCAATTCTGGGCCCCTGCAGAACTTCAAGCTGCAGTGTGTTACTGTGGTAATCCCAGAAGAGCCTCTTTTCCATCTAGTTGCAAGTATAGCATGCAGTGCGGTTGTTCCAAATCAGAATGTCTGTGTAAGAGATCCCTTAATGTTACCTTTCCAGCAGTTTTCCCATCTGGGATCTTCAGATGTCCAGGCAGGATAGAGCTTCTCATCCCAAGAATGGCTGTCAGGGGACCAGCCATGTATCTGGTTGTGATGACTGTCACGGCCAGATCTTCCATACTCTGTCACATCCTGAAAGCCTGTAAATCAGGATAGCCGATTCAGAACATTACACAGCAGCCCCAAATTAAAAAACACAGCTGGAGGCATTAATTGAGCCCCTGTCTTAAGAGTATTTTTCTGTAACAACCTATAAATCAAGATTTCTCACCTGTAACAATTAGGCTGGCCATTTAATTAGCACTTGATTTAGTGCACGGTCAATATTAAAGGACTACTGTAGGGAAGGAAAAAAAAACAAAACAAAAAAAACCCACACCGTCTGCAGGGTACCATTAGAAGACCCAGGTAAGTTCCCCCTACAGTACTCCTTTGACCACTTGATGACTGAGGGTTTCCAGCTTGTGGACCAGAGCAATTTTCACCAATAACTTAATTACTACTAATCACAGCGGAATGATCTACATCTTGTTTTTCTTGCCACCAATTAGGCTCTATTTGGGAGTTACAGTATGCCAAGAATTATTTCATCCTAAATGCATTTTAACAAAGAAAAAAAAAAATGCATAATTTCAGTTTTTGGCCATTAGTGTTAAAGTAAAACATTCTACTGTTGATAAAAGCCACGCATTTGCCCGTTTGTCCCATTATTGCAACAATTAAAAATGTTTTCCCTAGTACAATATATGGCGCCAATATTTTATTTGGAAATAAGGTGCATTTTTGCATCCATCACTAATTACAAGCCCATAAACTAAACATTTATAGTAATATACCACCTTGACATACATTTTTTAAAAAGTTCAGCCCGTAAGATAACTACTTTTTTATATGTGCATTTTTCCCCCCCTTTACAAATTTAAAAAAAAAAAAAGTTTGGGTACTATGGAAGGAAAATTATAACAGTCAGTGTGGGGATTTTTATTAAACGAAAACTTAATTTGGTGCATTATACTATTTGGCCACAAGATGTCCTCAGTCATTTACGAGTCACGTACATAAGCACGTGAAATCGGAAGTAATGCGTAGCAGTGCAACAGGAAGATACAATATATAAAATATCAAAGCGCTATAGCTGCTACAAAATTAAACTATAAAACTCCCGATTGATGTCCATGTGGACTTTTTATATGGATTAGGATGTGCGCTTAAGCGATTGTGTATAAAGGAAGATACAATGAATGCCGGCGGCGCATAGCGTCTGACGCTATGTGCCGCTAGCGTGTATGCAGCTTACCCGGCACCCTTACACCCTAGACTCGGGGTGTCAAACCCAATTACAAAGTGGGCCCAAATTGAGCTCTGGGGCTAACCTCAGTGTCTAGTGGCCACCTCTCCCCCCGATACAGTTCCCTGGTGTATAGTGCCCCCTCCTTCCCCTATACGGTTCCCTGGTGTATAGTGGCCCTCATCTATACAGTTCCCTGGTGTTTATTGGTCCTCCCTCCCCTATACAGTTCTCTGATGTTTAGTGGTCCTCCCTATACAGTTTCCTGGTGTTTCATAGCCTCCTCCTTCCCCTATACAGTCCCTTGGTGTCTAGTGGCCCCCCTCCCTTTCCTATACAGTTTCCTGGTACCTAGTGCATTTCCCCTTCCCATATTTCCCAGTGGTGATCTAGGGCTTACTCTCCAATATACCTTCTCTGGTGGTCCTAAGTGGGCCAAACATAATGCACAGTGGGGAAACCACCTGAGTGCCCCACACAAACAATTTTTCACTAGAAATTGGACCATTAGTGTCCACCTTTAGGCAGAGGTAGATTCAATGGCCACTCCCACCCTCCAATAACTAAAGCCTGGCAAACACTTCTAATTTCAATTGTCCATTTTTTAACACTTCTGTGTAGTGAGGACCAACAGGTATGTAAACTCTCATACTTACATGAAAGTGGTAAAACAGGCTAAAATGTGAGGTTAATTCACCCTATGACAGGAATAACTGGCTATCAGCTCAATCAGCACATCCTAAATTACTCATTGAGTTCTTCATGAGAAAAACTACACAAGTGTTAAACATTTGCATAAAAACAGGCACACCTGTGGAAGGGAGTAAGTTCTCTTTTAAAATCATGCAATATCTAAAAAAAGATTAACACTTGAGGTTGCAGCATTACAGCTGCCCTGGCTGTAATACAAATCACTGCTCCAGTCAGCCACACTGCCCAATAAAGTTTTATTTTCCTTGCAACCCTACAAACCACCAGAAGCCATAAACATAACTACACAGCTCCCAAAACACTCACGTTTGGCTGCCTGGACAGAGCATATGAGACAGAGAGCAATAAGCAGCAGCCATCCTCCCAGCCCAGCAACCTTCATCCTGGAAGTGATCAGTGCAATGCTCTCTGCTCCCAACACAGCAGTATTTAAACTGAGCTCCACAAGTCACAGCTGCAAGTAATAGCTGTCAGCCTCTGCTGGTCCCACCTCCTTTGTTTAGGAACAGCCTGCAGGCCCATCATGTGATGGAATTAGGAAAGATGCTGGATTTTATGTCCAGGCTGCTGCTTCGCTGCTCATGTGCTTATGAGTCACTCTCAAGAATCTCAGACTTTTACCAAGTTTCTCACATTTCAGAGGTGTAAGGCCCTATTCACACTAGAGCGTTTTGCCACGATTTTTGGCAAAACGCTCAAACGCTAGCGATTTTTAAAAGCGCTAGTGCAATGAAACCCTATGGGCCCGTTCTTACTTGGGTGATTTGCGCAAATCGCCGCAAATCACCCAAAAATGGGCAAAAACGTGAAACGCGTCGCCTGCACCATTTTCAGGCGATTTCCCGGCGATCACGTCTCAGTGCTATAAAAGCGTTAAACGCGATCGCGGCAAAATCGCCGCAGTGTTCAGTGATTTTTCCGTGTGAAATTGCAGAAAAATCACTCCTTGCGTTTCTAAGTGTGAATGGGGCCTCATGATGGGCCTTCTGCAAGAGATGCAGTAATTCTCTCTGTAACAGGAAATGTGTTCTGTGGGGACTACAACCCAAATATCTGAGTTTGGCACAATGTACTGGGCCTTCCATTTGTCTCATATTTACAGATGTGCACCTGCTAGGCGGCAATTCGGCCCCACTTCCCAATTCTCAGTGTACAGGTCTTCCATCCAGTAGTATTATCTGATCAGAAATCCTGGAATATTTTGAAATAAAAATGTAAATCAAGTGTAATAAATGTAATTAGCACTGTGTAGTATCGTGCAGGTTGGTTCTTATGTGTAAAGCCTGGTACACACATCCAATTTTAATTGGCCAATGACTGGCCAATTTTGTCACCTCCATACTTCATGCTTCAGGCGACTTGGAGGCAGATCAACCATCCAATTCGATTATAATAATCAAATTGGATGAAAATCGGTGCCTCCAAGTGCATGCCCGACAGACAATGCAACCATATTTGGGACGAAAATTGGTTGCATTTTCGATCGCACATGCTGCAAGATGTTGCTCAATCGGGTGTGCGACGGTAATGGCATGCAGCTTCCCGACCATCAACGAACGCAACAAAACCCCCAATGCTGTCCTCCCAAATGTAAATGTCCCACCCGGTGCCCCGTGTAAAGGATACATTATCTGTCCGTGGCCTGCGCTCGTCCCTCATCTGGCTTCCGGCGTGCATTCCCCTCTCCATACACGCACGCCATACACTGACGTCAGGAAGTGAAGAAACGGAATCGCTCTACAAAAGCATTTACAAAAAACCGCCCAGCTCACAGAAATCGCCGGGAAGGGGAAAAAAAGTGTCAAAAAAACGCCCAACGCAAACGCAACAGCGATCGGAACGCAATGTGAACGAGGCCTCACTGGATGTAAAGGGAAAAATAGCACCAGGTACACACCAGTGATTAAAAAAAACGTATTAAAGGATTCCAGAGCTGAAAACAATAGGAGAAACGAAGGGAGCAGGCATGTCTGGGGAGCTGTCCTGACAACCCCCCCTCCCCCGGCAGCCTCCTCCTGGTTGCCGGAGTCGGGGTTCACTGCGCCTGCGCTGGCCTGGCTGCACGCGTCCTACACCGCGCGGCCGTGGCTAGGAGTGCTCTGCGCATGACGAAATCACTGGTTTCTGTAAAAAATGCCCATGTTCAATCGAGACAAATGTACAAACTATGAAGCAAAATGTTTGAGGAGAAACGTCTGCGTTTCCTGCAGACACATGTGTGATCCCTCACTCACATTGTGAAATGCAAGTGTATTCTCTAAGCGTTTAGATTGCGATTTCCAGAGCAATTTTTTTTAAAATAAATGTGCATTTTTGTACATTCCTCTTAAAGTGAAACTTAAGTCAACGATAAAAAATGAGATTTACTCACCTGGCCACAATAGCAGCATAGGGGGCGATATACAGGCTGGGAACGCGAAGAATCACTTGCGTTCCCATGCCTGACGGCCGGTGACGGCCAAACCGGCAGTGTTCGCCGGCGGGTCCTGGAGCGTCAGAGCGGGGCTGCGAGGGCACCGATTGGCTGCTGGGGGCTGAGGGAAGCCCCAGGTGAGTAAATCTCATTTTTTATCGTTGACTTAAATTTCACTTTAAAGTTGAATTGCTCCAAAAACTGCTACACTCGTAGCAAGATTTCGATTTTCTAAAATTTGTAATGATGCTGTGGGAACATCCTCATACAGTGACACTGCACTAGCACTTTACTGATCGCAGGCAAGCATAGCAGAAAATGCATGAGAAATTGCACATAATTTTAGTCTATGGGACACATAAAATTGCACTGGGATGTGTTTTCAATGCAACTTCCGTCTTCCTGCATACTGTACTGCAAATCGCATGCAATGTTCTCCTATGAGAAATCAAAAACGCATGCGATTTGCATTCATTTTTGGGCCCTATATGTCCCCTCATTTTTTTGAAGTGGTGTGTGTGCCTGTGCCAAACTGTGCAGTGCCAACAGGTTTTTTTAGCTACAGTAACAAGCTTACCTCAAAATGCAAATAACAGAAACTTCCCATTTCAGATGCGTTTTAATGAGTTTGCGGTTCACAATAAAACGCATATGTGTTTTGTATGAATTTTGCATGCTTTTTTTTCATGCGTTTTATGCAAATCACAAGGAAGTCAAAAGGAAGCGGAAATACTTCATTGAGGCCTCTTTCACAGTGGGACGTTAAAGTCGTACGATAGAAAATGTTTCAGCGCAGACTAACGCACAGCAATGCTAAGTCTGTGCGACATTCATAGTGCACACTTTGCGTTTGTGTGTAACGTGTAGCGTTATTAGAAAGTGCTGCATGCTGTGCGTTATACACGTTATTAGCTGCATTAGACTGTTTGCACATGCTCAGTAATGACCTGGAAACATACTTTTCATTGCCTGTATGCTCTACTGCATGCAACGATAACGGGGCATTAAGTTTGGGGGGCGTTGCGTTGTAATTTGCGTTGCGACCAACTGTGAAAGAGGCCTAAAATGTTTTTTTTTTTTAAACGCCTGCAAAACGCATACAAAACGCACTAAACGCAATACCTCTGCGGTACCATTGACTTTCAGTATGTGCGTTTTTTATGCGTTTTTAAAAAACATGCAGCAAAACCAGCATTTTTAAAAACGCACATTGCAAAGCATATGCCTTTTTTTCATGAGGCCTATTGACTTGCATTATGTGCGTTTTTTGCTACGTTTTCTGCAACGCTAGCGTTTCTGTCTAGTGTGTTCCTACCTTAAAAACAACGGGATGTTTAAGCTATATAAATAATTTATTATTAGATATTTTTTTTCAGTTAATATGGAGTTTCATAGGTGATTACATAGGGGATCTTTTGGCCCCATACTTACACCACAGTTACATTCCATCCCAAGTGATAATAATCATAACAATTCCAGGACGACAGCTGGTCATCAAGTCATTTCAGGCCTTGGATATTGACAGTCTAGAGCTGCCACAAGCTTGTTTTTTGGTTGTTTTTTCAGAACTTGTGAGACCCCTGAACTCTCCTCACATAGCTTAACCTTAATCTTTTCTGGGCTGTTTTTAACCTTATACTCCTCACAGGGGCGGACTGGCCTGGGGGGATGGGGGTCTGTCTCTGTGTTTTGGGCCGCTGGCTGAAGCCTAGCACAAGAGGAAAGGGCCGACTTCTTTCCTCTCCTGCTCTGCTCTCTGAAAGTCCCCTGGCTGCGTCTCCATCAGTAGGGAGGCTGCGGTGATCAGTCTCACCAGCCCCTGGCCCGACAGGGTATCAGCTGAGCATGAGCAGCCAGCGTGACGTGCAGGCAATGTACTATACTGTTCTTCTTCTTCCTGCTACCTATGGCACACCCCTCTTTCCCCGGCAATTTCAAAGTGTGACAGGCAGCTCTGAGCAGTGAATAGACACAGGACTGCGGTCAGGCTGGGTGCATCTCTGAGACACACGGAAGGGAGAGGAAGCAGGACCTGCACAGACAGTACATCCTAAATGTAAGCTGTAAACGCCAGACAATTAGCTGGAGTTTCTTATCTCTTGTTTTTCAAGTGTGTGTGTCTCTGCTTCCCAGGCCCCCCTCCTCCCATCTTCTCACTTCCAAATGCAATGGCTTCTTTCCTCATAAAGTCTTTCTCAAATGGGACAGAGGAAGCCTAGTGAGATTTCCCTGCCATTTCTCCTCTCCCCCATGCTCTGTCTCTTTGTGCCTATACCTCTCAATCTCCCTCACCATGCCCTCCATCTTTCTTATGTACTCTATTTCTCTTTCCCACATTCCTCTACCTTTATGCCTCATTTCCCTGCATCTGTCCGTCTCTCCTTTCTATTATGTATTTATTCTCTCTTTCTCTCTGACATCTTCTGCAGCACGTTACAAAGTACATGGCATTGATTGTTTTCAGAGCTCACAATCTAATCCTACAATAGTCCAAGGCAAATGTCCTACCATATTATTATTATTATTATTAATCATTTATATAGCACTGACATCTTCTGCAGCACTTTACAGAGAACATAGTCATGTCACTGACTGTCCTCAGAGGAGCTCACACTCTAATCCTTCCATAGTCATAGTCTAATGTCCTACCATATTATTATGTATTTATATAGCACTGACATTTCCTGCAGCACTTTACAGAATACATAGTCATGTCACTGACTGTCCTCAGAGGAGCTCACATTCTAATCCTACCATAGTCATAGTCTAATGTCCTACCATATTATTATCATGTATTTATATAGCACTGACATCTCCTGCAGCACATTACAGAGTACATAGTCATGTCACTGGCTGTCCTCAGAGGAGCTCACACTCTAATCCTACCATAGTCATAGTCTAATGTCCTACCATATTACTATTATGTATTTATATAGCACTGACATCTTCTGCAGCACATTACAGAGTATATAGTCATGTCACTGACTGTCCTCAGAGGAGCTCACACTCTAATCCTACCATAGTCATAGTCTAATGTCCTACCATATTATTATTATATATTTATATAGCACTGACATCTTCTGCAGCACATTACAGAGTATATAGTCATGTCACTGACTGTTCTCAGAGGAGCTCACACTCTAATCCTACCATAGTCATAGTCTAATGTCCTACCATATTATTATTATGTATTTATATAGCAGTGACATCTCCTGCAGCACATTACAGAGTACATAGTCATGTCACTGACTGTCCTCAGAGGAGCTCACAATCTTATGCTAGGTACACACTATTAGATTTTCTGGCAGATTTACTGTCAGATTGATTATTTCCAACAAGTCCGATCTGATTTACGACTGTTTTCCCTTCACTTCTATCAGAAATCGTTCGGAAATCAATTTAGAAATCAGATTGGACATGTTGGAAATAATCAATCTGACAATAAATCTGCTAGAAAATCTCAGTGTGTACCCAGCATAATCAGGGCCAGATTTGTACTCTTTACCGCCCAAGGCCAATGTCACCAGCCGCCCCCCTTCAGTATAGGCAGCGAGATGACCTCTTCCCTCCAGTATAGGTAGCCAGATTACCTCCCCTCTTCACTCCAGTATCAGTAGCCAGATGACCCCTCCCCTCTTTCCCTCTAGTATAGGTAGCTTGATGATCCCTTCCCCTCCAGTATAGGTAGCCAGATGACTCCCTTAATCCCTCCCTTCCCCCCCCCCCCTTCAGTACAGCTCGCCTCCACACCGCAGCAGCCACCAGTATCTCTCACTTCTCTGCTTATCTCCAGTGCAGAAGCTTCCTCTTCCCCTCCGTCTCCAATGCTGTCCAAGTCTGTAGCCACACGCCACAACACCAACAGGCTCAGAGAGCAAGGTGGCCGCTGCACAGGTGGCTGGCAGCAGGGAGATTATGCATTCTCCTGATCTCCTGGAATTGCAGCATTTGCAAGTTTGCAAATGCTGCACCAGTGAGTCTGCTGCTTTGGTGCCCTTGTTCCTGTGGTGCCCTAGGCCATGGCCTAGACAGCCCAGGCCTAAATCCGGCCCTGAGCATAATCCTACCATAGTCCTAGTCTGTTTTCACTATAGACTTGTTTTGGGGGAAACCAACTAACTTACTATTGTAAGACAGAGTTATAAATCCAGCTCCAATTGCGCTTTCTGCTATAACCTGATTGGCGGTCACCCCAACCCAGGCTTTTGATTACTGCTAATAGGCTTTTTTACCCCAAGCCTGGGTTGCTGGGAGGGAGGGGGGTGTAATCTATGTAATTTCATGTAATGCTGCTTTACACTTTATACATTTGCTCACAAAAAAGATATGGCTTTGGGCTGTGACTGCCGTGAAAGGGCCTCTAGGTTGTGTTTTCCCCCCAGGCCAAAAGGTCCCAGTCCTCCCCTGACTCCTCACTCCCCAAAGCCACAGTCTCTTCCTTGCTGCTTCCTCGCCCTGTCACCCTGTCACCTCATATTCCAATCAACTGTAATTTCTTCCCTGACTGATGCCAAATCTAACCTAGAGCTGGATCATCCACTACACAAGGCAAACCTAGGCAGTTGCTAGATGTAAGAGGGGTCACATATTGACTAGGCAGCTTTGTGGTAGTCTCTTACCCAGAATCCCTTGCTTTTGACTTTAGTCTTTACATATTTTAGGCCCTGTTTACACTAAGGGCTCTTACACAGTGGGACGTTGCGTTGCAGGGGACGTTAAGGTGGACGCTACATAGAGCCGCGTTATGTGGCTCTTGGTGCGCCGTTTTCATTCGATAGAACCGGCAATGATTCATATGAATCATTGCTAGCAGGCAAAAACCGAGAATGATTCATATGAATCATTGCTAGCAGGCAGAGAATGATTCATATGAATCATTGCTAGCAGGCAGAGAATGATTCATATGAATCATTGCTAGCAGGAAGAGAACCGGCATTGCAGTGCAGTGAATATTAATTAGCCATGTGGCTAGGCAAAATTGCCGACTCTCCCCTCCTCCTCTCGTGCACACAAAAAACTATAAAACAACATTACTGAGCATGTGAAAAACAGTCTAACGCAGCTAAAACCACCTATAACGCACAGCACGCAGCACTTCCTAAATATTGCTACACGTTACACACAACGCAACTTGTGCACTGTGAATGTCGCACAGACTTTGCATTGCTGTGTGTTAGTCTGCGCTAGAACATTTTCTAACGTGCAACTTTAACGTCGCACTGTACACATTTTTTTTCTTCTCCATAGCAGTGCATTGTGAAAAAGATTTCAGTTAAAATGCGTTAAGTGTGAACTGTGCCATTGGGAAACATGGGCATTACTTTGTATATCAGTTGTCCTTTCAGTTATAACTGAGAGCAACTGATTAAGTGTAAACGGGGCCTAATTCCAGTGCAGTCTGTTCCTTTTCATAGAGAGTCTGTCTTTTAAAGGGGTTCTTCCGCGAATGAGGAAAAAAATAAAAAGTGGTTTATGCATAAACTATTAAACATCCTTCTAAAATAGTGTAAAAAGATTTTTTTAAAAATGAATGGTTTCATCAATATAACATGTATTGTAAATAGTGACGTATGAAGGATTGGGAGGCTAATCCATTTGTTAGGGGTGTTTTGTTTTTTTTACTTTCTTTTACAACCATCTTTTACAACCATAACTGCTGCCTACATAGTTTTCAGTGGTATAACCCACTTCTACCAGGAATCACGTTATAACCCTTACTGCTGAGCTCTGCTGAGCTGCTGAATATGTGTTTACATTGTTGCTAGGCAACCAGACCCTGTGCAGAGACTCATTTTGTGAAAAGAGTCATAAGCTGCAGGGAGAATCAGTTCCATCTATACCATATGATTCTTTGTCAGATTCAATTCAATTTGATTCGATTCATTGATTTGATTTGATTCAATCTGACATGTCCAATTTCTGATTCGATTCAATTTGAATTATATTGAATCAAATCATGAATCGGACATGTCAGATTGAATCAAATCATATCAATGAATCGAATCAAATTGAATCGAATCTGACAAAGAATCATATAGTCTAGTTGGGACTGATTCTCCCTGCAGCTTATGACTCTTCACAAAGGAGTCTCTGCACCCAGGGTCTGGTTGCCTAGCAACAATGTAAACACATATTCAGCAGCTCAGCGGAGCTCAGCTATTAGGGTTATAAAGGCGATTCCTGCTAGAAGTGGGTTACACCACTGAAAACTATGTAGGCAGCAGTTATGGTTGTGAAAAGAAAGTAAAAAAAACACCCCTAACAAATGTATTAGCCTCCCAGCCCTCATCTGTCACCATTTAAAATACATGTTATATTGATGAAACCATTCATTTTTTTTAAACAATCAACTTTTATTGAGGTGCTTGAGATAACAGACAGACCATCAAGTTGCGGCAATATGCATACAAAGATACATACATAGTGATAGTCTTATACATAGACAGCCTGAGAGAGCAAGCATATCTCATTTGTAAGTAGGGAGGGGGAGGGAAGAGAGGGGCGGAAAGGAGGGGGGTGGGGGGGTATAAGGGGGTGGGAAAATGGAGGGGGAGGGGGGTAAAAGGGTGGGAGAGGGGGGGGGACAAGGGGAGGAAACCAATGGTATCACTTACAGAGTAAGATTAAATTCCAGATTATAACAGAGATAATGCTATTATATTAACCAATTGCCTAACCCATATTGGCGTAGTGTGAATATGGGAGGGCGACTACTGCTAAAAAGTAAACACTACTAGTCTCAAAGCTATATGGGGGACAGGTAAATATAAAACCATTACATACTGATGGTGTCAACGTATTGCCTTGAAAAATATTATACCCGTTATCACCAAAAAGGAGTTGTTGAGAGAGATGTTGGGAGAGATGTTGGGAGAGGACTACAATTAAGGGATGGCTAAAGGTCATGTGATTGGATATGGAGATGAGCCCAGCCAAAAGCCCCGATGACTAATATGGGGTGGTGGGGGGGGTGGGGGGTTAGGAGGAGAGGGCCTAGTTTTTTAGGAACCTATTGAAGGCAACTCCGTCCACACCGCCCATCTGGAGGTGAAATTGTGAGGGTTGGACTGAGCTGTCTGAGTGAGTTCGTCCATTCTCATGATATGATTGACATAAGAGATTAGTTCGGGCACCTCAGGGGGGTCCCTTTAGAGCCATTTTCTTGCAATTAACTCTCTAGCTGCTATCAAGATAAATCTGAACATTGATTTATTAACTCTGGATATAGAGCCCGGCAAAATGGAGAGGAGAGCGACCTCAGGGGAGGAGGGCATTGGGCTCAGGTATAAAAAATCATGAAGATCAAAGACCTTGTCCCAGAATCCCCTCAGTTTTCCGCACGCCCACCAAATATGAAAGAAGTCCCCTCTTTCAGAGTCACATCTCCAGCATCTCCCGGAGGCATTGGGTTTAAATTTGGATAGTCTAAGTGGATCTCTGTACCACCTAGTGATGAGTTTCTAATTTCTTTCCTGAAGGAGGACTGATGGGGAGGTCTTATGGGCTAGGGTGAAGACTTTGTCCCATTCCTCTGTGTCGATCTCCCTACCAAGGTCCCTGTGCCATGCCTCCATCAGCTTTTGGAGGCATTTTTCTCCAGACTCTGCGTTCAGAATGCTATAGAGTTGTGAGCAGGCTCGTACTGAGCCACCTAAGTACCGATTTTTTCATCGGTAGGCCCTGCCTCCATGTCTCCAGTGGGCCCTGCCTCCACGCATGCCTGATTCCTTTTCAAGCCTGGCTGATTCCCCGTGCAGCTGAGTAGTAAAAAAGCATTAGGACGCCTCCTATGTCCCTCCCACCAATCAGTGAGGCTCTTTTTGGGGATCAGCACCTCTGGCCAATGAAAATCAGAGAGACAGGGGAGAGAGCCCACCCCCACAACACCCATTGTCCAATTGAGAAGCAGCAGACGACGTTCAAGAGAAGCGTGAGGCTAAGCACCGCATGTTGTGGGTACAGGAGAAGCAGGATGCTAGGGAAGGTCCCAGTGTTCTCCCCAGCCAGACTCTATTCAGCACGCAGCATTGCAGCAGCCAGCTGAGCCAGGTAACCTGTGCACAGCTCGTCAGACTGGTGGTGATAAATCGTGCTGGATCATGGGACCCAGGGTCATGGGCAGTCAGGGATGGAATGTATGTGTGGAGCAGCGGAGAGGGCTGTGAGCAGTGCAGGGGGGAGATGGAGACAGGTATGCACGCAGCATACTTTGTTCCAAGCAGGGTTAATTAACCACTGGGTTGCTGCAGGGTACAAGCTCCCACTTCCTAGAGCTAATCCCCTATGTATAATAATGCTGTGATAAAATTGACTTGCCTGGCAGCAGCAGAATTTCACATAAATACAACAGCCAGCAAGCATATGTGAAATGCTGTCATTCCCTGTCTACATGCACCCTATCCAGCACTTTAGTGTATGTGTATGCTACCCTGCTCAAAATATGCCACCCTGCCAGTGCCCTACTCATCTCTAGTACTTATGTGCCACCTTGTCAGCACTACTTGTGCCTCAGTACCTGTGGATCACACTGCAAACCCCTTTATTCAGTGCTGTACACACCATAAGGATTAGATTGTGAGCTCCTCTGAGGACAGCCAGTGAGATGACTATGTACTCTGTACAGTGCTGCAGAAGATGTCAGTCCTATATAAATACATAATAATAATAATAATATGGGAGGACATTAGACTATGACTATGGTAGGATTCAATTGTGAGCTCCTCTGAGGACAGACAGTGATATGACTATGTACTCTGTAATGTGCTGCAGAAGATGGCAGTGCTGTATAAATACATAATAATATGGTAGGGCATTAGACTATGGTAGGATTAGAGTGTGAGCTCCTCTGAGGACAGACAGTGATATGACTATGTACTCTGTAATGTGCTGCAGAAGATGGCAGTGCTATTTAAATACATAATAATATGGTAGGGCATTAGACTATGGTAGGATTAGAGTGTGAGCTTCTCTGAGGACAGTCAGTGACATGACTATGTACTCTGTAAAGTGCTGCAGATGTCAGTGCTATATAATACATAATAATAATATGGTAGGAAATTGGACTATGACTATGGTAGGTTCAGAGTGTGAGCTCCTCTGAGAACAGTCAGTGACATGTCTATGTACTCTGTAATGTGCTGCAGGAGATGTCAGTGCTATATAAATACATAATAATAATAATATGGTAGGGCATTAGACTATGGTAGGATTAGAGTGTGAGCTCCTCTGAGGACAGCCAGTGACATGACTATGTACTCTGTAAAGTGCTGCAGATGTCAGTGCTATATAATACATAATAATAATATGGTAGGAAATTCGACTATGACTATGGTAGAATTAAAGTGTGAGCTCCTCTGAGAACAGTCAGTGACATGACTATGTACTCTGTAATGTGCTGCAGGAGATGTCAGTGCGTGTGCTGGAGGACAGTTGTGTTTCATTTCTTCCCCAGCCAGCCAGGTACAGCTGAACTCTTCTCTGCAGCCAGCTGGGATCAGATGATACAGGATACCTGAGTGAGTGTGATATAATGCAGAGCCCTGAAAGCCAGGCAGGGCTGCATGTCACACAAACGCTGCTGGCTGCAAAACTTCACATCAATAGTATGCTACAATGCTCCACAAATCAGTTTGCTGTTGAACACTAAACTTTTGTTTTATTCTGAAGTGTGTGTTATATAATTTACTGAGAAACGAGCATGACTGATGTAATTTAAGGCTGTCCTTTATGGAACTCTCTGATCTTAGGATGAATGCACATTGCAGAGAGTTCCATAAAGGAGATCCTTAAATTAGATCAGTTATGTTTGTCTCTCAATAAATAATATAAAGTACGCCTTGCATTTAAACAAAAGTTTTGTGTTCAACAGACAACTGTCCTCAGTGGAGCTCACAATCTAATCTCTACTATAGTTATAGGCTATTATCCTATCATAATATTATTATTATTTATTTATTTATATAGCCCTGACGTCTTCTGCAGCACTTTCCAGAGTACAGTCATGTCACTGATTGTTCTCAGAGGAGCTCACAATGTAACCCTATCATAGTCATAGTCTAATGCCCTACCATAATATTATTATGTATTTATATAGCACTGACACCTTCTGCAGCACTTTGCGGAGTACATAGTCATGTCACTGACTGTCCTAATAGGAGCTCACAATCTAATCCTATCATAGTCATAGTCTTATGTCCTACCATATTATTATTATTATTATGTATTTATATAGCACTGACTTCTGGCCCTGTCCATGATACATCATAACGACGCCCACCTTTTGGTGCATGATCACGCCCCTTTTTCACCGCAGTCATGGGATGTGTGGGCCCCAGGTGGAAATTTCTCTGGTGGGCCCCCAGTGTCCCAGTCCGACCCTGGTTGTGAGAGCTGGTGTTCAGGACTGGAAGCTAGAGCGCATAGATTCTCAAAGGCTGTAAGGGGCCTGTGAATGTAGCTTTTGGGTTTGAGGGATCTGTAAAAGATATTAAATTGATGGTGCAGGAACCAGCCAGGGGGGGGGACTGTGATCAGTGACACTCCAGTTAGAGGGGGATTGGAGGCTATCGGATGTGATGTAGTGTCTGATCTGGGGCCATTGTTACCTTTGTCTACCCAGGAAGGAACCCCTGCCCACCCCAGGGCCAAAGTCAGCATGATCCAAAATAGATGTAAGCGGGCTAGGGATCATGGAGATAATTCTTTCTGATCCTATCCCAGCGCTCTAGTATTGTTCTGGACCAGAATTGGAGAAGGGAATGGTGGGGTCTCTTGGGTTTGGGGGTCCAAAGTAGAGCCCTGATATCAGATGGGTCCGAGGCTGCTTCAATGGAAACCCACTGTTTTTGTGGCCTACCATGGAAGCAATCTATTATCAGTGAGAGAATCGAGGCATCATAATATTTTTTAAAATTAGGGAGGCCCAGCCCTCCGTCCTTTTTGGGTCTAAATAATAGATTGATATTAGTCCGAGGCTTCTTTCCTTGCCATAGGAAGGAGCTAAGTTTGGACCTTAGTTGAGAGAGGAACGCCTTAGGAATGCCGATGGGAATGGCATGTAAAACGTACAGGATCCGGGGCAGAATGTCCATTTTGATAACATTAACCCGGCCTAGCCAGGGGATGCGCAGATCCCTCCACGATTGAAGATCCTTATAAATTTTATCAGTAAGTGGGGGGAGGTTCAGGCTAAATAGGTTAGATAATTGACGTGGAATAATAATCCCCAAATATTTTATAGAGTCTTTGACCCACCTAAAGGGGAAAGAGGACAGTAGATTTTGAATAGCAGGCTGGGGTAGAGAGATGTTGAGGATCTCCGTTTGTGATAAGTTAATTTTGAAATTACTAAGATCCCCAAATTCCCTGGCCTCTTTAAGAAAATTGGGCAAGGAAACCAAGGGATTCGTGATGTATAATAAGAGGTCATCAGCAAAAAGTGAAAGTTTAGCAGAGGAGTCCTTGTAGTCCATGCTAGAGTTGGGCCGAACCTCCGATTTTCGGTTCGCGAACCGGGTTCGCGAACTTTCGCGAAAGGTTCGGTTCGCGTTAAAGTTCGCGAACCGCAATAGACTTCAATGGGGATGCGAACTTTGAAAAAAAAAATTAATTATGCTGGCCACAAAAGTGATGGAAAAGATGTTTCAAGGGGTCTAACACCTGGAGGGGGGGATGGCGGAGTGGGATACATGCCAAAAGTCCCCGGGAAAAATCTGGATTTGACGCAAAGCAGCGTTTTAAGGGCAGAAATCACATTGAATGTTAAATGACAGGCCTAAAGTGCTTTCAAACATCTTGCATGTGTATACATCAATCAGGTAGTGTAATTAAGGTACTGCTTCACACTGACGCACCAAACTCATCGTGTAACGCACCGCAAACAGCTGTTTGTGTAGTGACGGCCGTGCTGGACTGGTGCGCACCATGGCGAGAGTGCAGGTTTTGGTGGCTTTACAGCCCATATGGTCAGTCACCTGGCTGATGTAGCTGAATGACAGAACAGTGACTGTCCAGCTGATCAAATTTGGTCTGACCACAATGAGGCAACGACCTTATTATCGTGGGTGTGCCCCCCGAGACACTCATCTAGGCGCCGGTCATTGCTCCATTGTGATACGCAAGCCCCTTCACCACGGCAAGGTAATGATCACGAAGGGGAATGGGCGCATGTTCATGCCTTTTCTTTTGTTGTTGCAGCTGCCCGCAGTGCAGCCAGAAAAATTAGGCAGTCATGTACACGCACCCGAAAAATTATTACAGCGGCCGCTGCTAGCAGCGGCCTAAAAAATTCAGCAATCCGCCTGGAGTCCCGGACCCTGTTGGTGGTGGCGGAGAAGGTAGTGAAGCGGCCTGCAGGCAGACATGCTGTGTGGAGGGACTGGGAGCGACTTAGTCTTCTTGGGGCAGGCCAGGCAGCCAGTCACACGGCGTGCAGGCAGAGATGCTGTATGTGCGGGGACTGACTTAGTCTTGGGGCGGGCAGCAGCCCTCCGGGATCCATGCCTCATTCATTTTTATAAAGGTGAGGTACTTAACACTTTTGTGACTTAGGCGACTTCTCTTCTCTGTGACAATGCCTCCAGCTGCGCTGAAGGTCCTTTCTGAGAGGACGCTTGCGGCAGGGCAGGAGAGAAGTTGGATGGCAAATTGGGACAGCTCTGGCCACAGGTCAAGCCTGCGCACCCAGTAGTTCAAGGGTTCCTCATCGCTGTTCACAGCAGTGTCTACATCCACACTTAAGGCCAGGTAGTCGGCTACCTGCCGTTCCAGGCGTTGGTGGAGGGTGGATCCGGAAGGGCTACGGCGAGGCGTTGGACTAAAGAACGTCCGCATGTCCGACATCACCATGAGATCGCTGGAGCGTCCTGTCTTTGACTGCGTGGACACGGGAGGAGGATTAGTGGCAGTGGTACCTTGCTGGCGTTGTGCCGTCACATCACCCTTAAAGGCATTGTAAAGCATAGTTGACAGCTGGTTCTGCATGTGCTGCATCCTTTCCACCTTCCGGTGAGTTGGTAACAGGTCCGCCACTTTGTGCCTGTACCGAGGGTCTAGTAGTGTGGCCACCCAGTACAGCTCATTCCCCTTGAGGTTTTTTATACGGGGGTCCCTCAACAGGCAGGACAGCATAAAAGACGACATCTGCACAAAGTCGGATCCAGTACCCTCCATCTCCTCTTGCTCTTCCTCAGTGACGTCAGGTAAGTCAACCTCCTCCCCCCAGCCGCGAACAATACCACGGGAAGGTTGCGCAGCACAAGCCCCCTGCGACGCCTGCTGCGGTTGTTCTCCTGCCGCTGTCCCCTCCTCCTCCTCCTCCTCCTCCCCCAAAGAAACACCTTGCTCATCATCCTCTGAGTCTGACTCATCTTCTGCACATGACCTCTCTTCTTCCTCCTCCTCCCCCCTCTGTGCTGCTGCAGGTGTTGAGGAAACAGCTGGGTCTGATGAAAATTGGTCCCATGCCTGTTCCTGCCGTAACGGTTCCTGGTCACGCTCATTCGCAGCTTCATCCGCCACTCTACGCACAGCACGCTCCAAGAAGTACGCGTAGGGAATTAAGTCGCTGATGGTGCCCTCACTGCGGCTCACCAGGTTGGTCACCTCCTCAAACGGCCGCATGAGCCTGCATGCATTTTTCATCATTGTCCAGTTGTCGGGCCAGAACATCCCCATCTTCCCAGACTGTTTCGTTCTACTCCAGTTGTAGAGGTACTGGGTGACGGCTTTCTTCTGTTCTAGCAGGCGGGAGAACATGAGGAGGGTCGAGTTCCAGCGAGTGGGGCTATCGCAAATGAGGCGTCTCACCGGCATGTTGTTTTTACGCTGAATTTCTGCAAATCGTGCCATGGCTGTGTAAGAGCGCCTCAAATGCCCACAGAACTTCCTGGCCTGCTTCAGGACATCCGCTAAGCCAGGGTACTTTGCCACAAATCTTTGAACCACCAGATTCATGACATGTGCCATGCAGGGTATGTGTGTCAGCTTCCCCATATGCAAAGCGGCAAGCAGATTGCTGCCGTTGTCGCACACTACGTTGCCTATCTCCAGGTGGTGCGGGGTCAGCCACTCATCCACCTGTTTCTTAAGAGCAGCCAGGAGAGCTGCTCCAGTGTGACTCTCCGCTTTGAGACAAGCCATGTCTAAGATGGCGTGACACCGTCGTACCTGGCATGCAGCATAGGCCCTGCGGAGCTGGGGCTGTGTAGCTGGAGAGGAGAACTGCCACTCAGCCAAGGAGGAGGAGGAGGACAGCGAAGAGCATGTAGCAGGAGGAGAGGAGGTGGCAGGAGGCCTGCCTGCAAGCCGTGGAGGTGTCACAATTTGGTCCGCCGCTTTCTGCTTGCCATCGTTCACCACCAGGTTCACCCAATGGGCTGTGTAGGTAATGTAGCGGCCCTGCCCGTGCTTGGCAGACCAGGCATCCGTGGTCAGGTGTACCCTTGACCCAACGCTCTTCGCAAGAGATGACACCACTTGCCTCTCAACTTCACGGTGCAGTTGGGGTATGGCCTTTCTGGAAAAATAAGTGCGGCCTGGCATCTTCCACTGCGGTGTTCCGATGGCCACAAATTTACGGAAGGCCTCAGAGTCCACCAGCCGGTATGGTAACAGCTGGCGAGCTAACAGTTCCGCCACGCCAGCTGTCAGACGCCGGGCAAGGGGGTGACTGGCCAAAAGTGGCTTCTTCCGCTCAAACATTTCCTTCACGGACACCTGACTGCTGCTGTGGGCAGAGGAGCAGGAACCGCTCAAGGGCAGAGGCGGAGTGGAGGAGGGTGCCTGTGAAGGTGCAAGGGAGAGAGCGGCATAAGCAGATGATGCACCTGAAGGAGGAAGAGGAGAAGGAGGGTGACTTTGCTTTTGTGTGCTGCTGCTGCTTTTGCTCAGGTGGCCATCCCATTGCTGTTTGTGCCTTTTCTCCAGGTGCCTTCGTAAGGCACTTGTCCCTACGTGAGTGTTGGCCTTTCCACGGCTCAATTTTTGTTGGCAGAGCGAACAGATGGCTTTGGTCCGATCTGAGGCACACACATTAAAAAATTTCCACACCGCTGAGCCACCCTGGGATGTGGGCACTATGGGGACCTCAGCAGCTGATGCTGAAGGGCAAGTTGGCTGGCTGTACATAGGTGGCGAATCTGGCGATACATGGTGCCGGACTCTGCCACCAGCTGTTTCTGACGAAGAGCTGCCCCAGCTTCTTTCAGCAACTTCTATCCTCCTACTACTCTCTGACTCCCCCTCTGAACTGTCCCCCTCTTCATCTCCTCTATTGGGAACATACAGAGGATCCCTATCATCGTCATCATCGTAATCATCCTGCCCAGCTTCGCTTGCCTCAGAAAAATCCAAATGTGTAGGTCCTTCATCCTCCTTACACGTTACATCCATAGTGTTGTCGCGTAACGCAGACATATGAGCTGGTGAAAATTCATCTGGCTGTAACAATGGCTGTGCATCAGTGATTTCACCACCACTAAATAATTCTTGCGAAGTGTCAAATGCAGCGGAAGTGGTGCTAGTAGTAGCGCTGGTGGCTGAGCAAGATGAGGTGTTCTGTGTCGCTAAATACTCAACCACGTCCTGACAATCTTGGGAGGTGATGGGACGTGCCTTCTTCCGAGCACTGTACTGTGGGCCAGGTCCACACGAAATTACATTTACACGACCTCGCGCAGACCTGCCGGGTGGCCTTCCTCTGCCTCTGCCACTACCTCTTCCTCTTCCTGTTTTGTCCATATCGGGTATGCACGGAGTGGTATATCACACTGCGTGCACTCACGTAGGTAGGTGGGTTCACTTAACTGCACAGGTATGCGCACTGATGCGGTGGGTTCACTGAACAGTACAGGTATACAGTGGCGGGTTCACTGAACACAACAGGTATGCAGTGGCGTGTTCACTAAACAGGTATACAGTGGCAGGTCCACTGAACAGAACAGGTATACAGTGGCAGGTCCACTGAACAGAACAGGTATACAGTGGCGGGTTCACAGAACAGGTATGCAGTGGCAGGTTCACTGAACACAACAGGTATGCAGTGGCGTGTTCACTAAACAGGTATACAGTGGCAGGTCCACTGAACAGAACAGGTATACAGTGGCAGGTCCACTGAACAGAACAGGTATACAGTGGCGGGTCCACTGAACAGAACAGGTATACAGTGGCGGGTTCACAGAACAGGTATGCAGTGGCAGGTTCACTGAACACAACAGGTATGCAGTGGCGTGTTCACTAAACAGGTATACAGTGGCAGGTCCACTGAACAGAACAGGTATACAGTGGCGGGTTCACAGAACAGGTATACAGTGGCGGGTTCACAGAACAGGTATACAGTGGCAGGATCACTGAACAGCTATGCAGTGGCAGGATCACAGTACAGGTATGCAGTGGGCTGAGGGCTCACTGAACAGAACAGGTATGCTGTGGCAGGATCACTGAACAGCTATGCAGTGGCAGGATCACAGTACAGGTATGCAGTGGGCTGAGGGCTCACTGAACAGAACAGGTATGCTGTGGCAGGATCACTGAACAGCTATGCAGTGGCAGGATCACAGTACAGGTATGCAGTGGGCTGAGGGCTCACTGAACAGAACAGGTATGCTGTGGCAGGATCACTGAACAGCTATGCAGTGGCAGGATCACAGTACAGGTATGCAGTGGGCTGAGGGCTCACTGAACAGAACAGGTATGCTGTGGCAGGATCACTGAACAGGTATGCAGTGGCAGGATCACAGTACAGGTATGCAGTGGGCTGAGAGCTCACTGAACAGAACAGGTATGCTGTGGCAGGATCACTGAACAGGTATGCAGTGGCAGGATCACAGTACAGGTATGCAGTGGGCTGAGGGCTCACTGAACAGAACAGGTATGCTGTGGCAGGATCACTGAACAGCTATGCAGTGGCAGGATCACAGTACAGGTATGCAGTGGGCTGAGGGCTCACTGAACAGAACAGGTATGCTGTGGCAGGATCACTGAACAGCTATGCAGTGGCAGGATCACAGTACAGGTATGCAGTGGGCTGAGGGCTCACTGAACAGAACAGGTATGCTGTGGCAGGATCACTGAACAGCTATGCAGTGGCAGGATCACAGTACAGGTATGCAGTGGGCTGAGGGCTCACTGAACAGAACAGGTATGCAGCCAGGAAGAAGTTAAGCCTAACTAATCTTTCCCTGAGAGACAGTCTGCAGCAGCTCGCCCTACTCTGACTAGAGTTGGGCCGAACCTCCGATTTTCGGTTCGCGAACCGGGTTCGCGAACTTTCGCGAAAGGTTCGGTTCGCGTTAAAGTTCGCGAACCGCAATAGACTTCAATGGGGATGCGAACTTTGAAAAAAAAAATTAATTATGCTGGCCACAAAAGTGATGGAAAAGATGTTTCAAGGGGTCTAACACCTGGAGGGGGGGATGGCGGAGTGGGATACATGCCAAAAGTCCCCGGGAAAAATCTGGATTTGACGCAAAGCAGCGTTTTAAGGGCAGAAATCACATTGAATGTTAAATGACAGGCCTAAAGTGCTTTCAAACATCTTGCATGTGTATACATCAATCAGGTAGTGTAATTAAGGTACTGCTTCACACTGACGCACCAAACTCATCGTGTAACGCACCGCAAACAGCTGTTTGTGTAGTGACGGCCGTGCTGGACTGGTGCGCACCATGGCGAGAGTGCAGGTTTTGGTGGCTTTACAGCCCATATGGTCAGTCACCTGGCTGATGTAGCTGAATGACAGAACAGTGACTGTCCAGCTGATCAAATTTGGTCTGACCACAATGAGGCAACGACCTTATTATCGTGGGTGTGCCCCCCGAGACACTCATCTAGGCGCCGGTCATTGCTCCATTGTGATACGCAAGCCCCTTCACCACGGCAAGGTAATGATCACGAAGGGGAATGGGCGCATGTTCATGCCTTTTCTTTTGTTGTTGCAGCTGCCCGCAGTGCAGCCAGAAAAATTAGGCAGTCATGTACACGCACCCGAAAAATTATTACAGCGGCCGCTGCTAGCAGCGGCCTAAAAAATTCAGCAATCCGCCTGGAGTCCCGGACCCTGTTGGTGGTGGCGGAGAAGGTAGTGAAGCGGCCTGCAGGCAGACATGCTGTGTGGAGGGACTGGGAGCGACTTAGTCTTCTTGGGGCAGGCCAGGCAGCCAGTCACACGGCGTGCAGGCAGAGATGCTGTATGTGCGGGGACTGACTTAGTCTTGGGGCGGGCAGCAGCCCTCCGGGATCCATGCCTCATTCATTTTTATAAAGGTGAGGTACTTAACACTTTTGTGACTTAGGCGACTTCTCTTCTCTGTGACAATGCCTCCAGCTGCGCTGAAGGTCCTTTCTGAGAGGACGCTTGCGGCAGGGCAGGAGAGAAGTTGGATGGCAAATTGGGACAGCTCTGGCCACAGGTCAAGCCTGCGCACCCAGTAGTTCAAGGGTTCCTCATCGCTGTTCACAGCAGTGTCTACATCCACACTTAAGGCCAGGTAGTCGGCTACCTGCCGTTCCAGGCGTTGGTGGAGGGTGGATCCGGAAGGGCTACGGCGAGGCGTTGGACTAAAGAACGTCCGCATGTCCGACATCACCATGAGATCGCTGGAGCGTCCTGTCTTTGACTGCGTGGACACGGGAGGAGGATTAGTGGCAGTGGTACCTTGCTGGCGTTGTGCCGTCACATCACCCTTAAAGGCATTGTAAAGCATAGTTGACAGCTGGTTCTGCATGTGCTGCATCCTTTCCACCTTCCGGTGAGTTGGTAACAGGTCCGCCACTTTGTGCCTGTACCGAGGGTCTAGTAGTGTGGCCACCCAGTACAGCTCATTCCCCTTGAGGTTTTTTATACGGGGGTCCCTCAACAGGCAGGACAGCATAAAAGACGACATCTGCACAAAGTCGGATCCAGTACCCTCCATCTCCTCTTGCTCTTCCTCAGTGACGTCAGGTAAGTCAACCTCCTCCCCCCAGCCGCGAACAATACCACGGGAAGGTTGCGCAGCACAAGCCCCCTGCGACGCCTGCTGCGGTTGTTCTCCTGCCGCTGTCCCCTCCTCCTCCTCCTCCTCCTCCCCCAAAGAAACACCTTGCTCATCATCCTCTGAGTCTGACTCATCTTCTGCACATGACCTCTCTTCTTCCTCCTCCTCCCCCCTCTGTGCTGCTGCAGGTGTTGAGGAAACAGCTGGGTCTGATGAAAATTGGTCCCATGCCTGTTCCTGCCGTAACGGTTCCTGGTCACGCTCATTCGCAGCTTCATCCGCCACTCTACGCACAGCACGCTCCAAGAAGTACGCGTAGGGAATTAAGTCGCTGATGGTGCCCTCACTGCGGCTCACCAGGTTGGTCACCTCCTCAAACGGCCGCATGAGCCTGCATGCATTTTTCATCATTGTCCAGTTGTCGGGCCAGAACATCCCCATCTTCCCAGACTGTTTCGTTCTACTCCAGTTGTAGAGGTACTGGGTGACGGCTTTCTTCTGTTCTAGCAGGCGGGAGAACATGAGGAGGGTCGAGTTCCAGCGAGTGGGGCTATCGCAAATGAGGCGTCTCACCGGCATGTTGTTTTTACGCTGAATTTCTGCAAATCGTGCCATGGCTGTGTAAGAGCGCCTCAAATGCCCACAGAACTTCCTGGCCTGCTTCAGGACATCCGCTAAGCCAGGGTACTTTGCCACAAATCTTTGAACCACCAGATTCATGACATGTGCCATGCAGGGTATGTGTGTCAGCTTCCCCATATGCAAAGCGGCAAGCAGATTGCTGCCGTTGTCGCACACTACGTTGCCTATCTCCAGGTGGTGCGGGGTCAGCCACTCATCCACCTGTTTCTTAAGAGCAGCCAGGAGAGCTGCTCCAGTGTGACTCTCCGCTTTGAGACAAGCCATGTCTAAGATGGCGTGACACCGTCGTACCTGGCATGCAGCATAGGCCCTGCGGAGCTGGGGCTGTGTAGCTGGAGAGGAGAACTGCCACTCAGCCAAGGAGGAGGAGGAGGACAGCGAAGAGCATGTAGCAGGAGGAGAGGAGGTGGCAGGAGGCCTGCCTGCAAGCCGTGGAGGTGTCACAATTTGGTCCGCCGCTTTCTGCTTGCCATCGTTCACCACCAGGTTCACCCAATGGGCTGTGTAGGTAATGTAGCGGCCCTGCCCGTGCTTGGCAGACCAGGCATCCGTGGTCAGGTGTACCCTTGACCCAACGCTCTTCGCAAGAGATGACACCACTTGCCTCTCAACTTCACGGTGCAGTTGGGGTATGGCCTTTCTGGAAAAATAAGTGCGGCCTGGCATCTTCCACTGCGGTGTTCCGATGGCCACAAATTTACGGAAGGCCTCAGAGTCCACCAGCCGGTATGGTAACAGCTGGCGAGCTAACAGTTCCGCCACGCCAGCTGTCAGACGCCGGGCAAGGGGGTGACTGGCCAAAAGTGGCTTCTTCCGCTCAAACATTTCCTTCACGGACACCTGACTGCTGCTGTGGGCAGAGGAGCAGGAACCGCTCAAGGGCAGAGGCGGAGTGGAGGAGGGTGCCTGTGAAGGTGCAAGGGAGAGAGCGGCATAAGCAGATGATGCACCTGAAGGAGGAAGAGGAGAAGGAGGGTGACTTTGCTTTTGTGTGCTGCTGCTGCTTTTGCTCAGGTGGCCATCCCATTGCTGTTTGTGCCTTTTCTCCAGGTGCCTTCGTAAGGCACTTGTCCCTACGTGAGTGTTGGCCTTTCCACGGCTCAATTTTTGTTGGCAGAGCGAACAGATGGCTTTGGTCCGATCTGAGGCACACACATTAAAAAATTTCCACACCGCTGAGCCACCCTGGGATGTGGGCACTATGGGGACCTCAGCAGCTGATGCTGAAGGGCAAGTTGGCTGGCTGTACATAGGTGGCGAATCTGGCGATACATGGTGCCGGACTCTGCCACCAGCTGTTTCTGACGAAGAGCTGCCCCAGCTTCTTTCAGCAACTTCTATCCTCCTACTACTCTCTGACTCCCCCTCTGAACTGTCCCCCTCTTCATCTCCTCTATTGGGAACATACAGAGGATCCCTATCATCGTCATCATCGTAATCATCCTGCCCAGCTTCGCTTGCCTCAGAAAAATCCAAATGTGTAGGTCCTTCATCCTCCTTACACGTTACATCCATAGTGTTGTCGCGTAACGCAGACATATGAGCTGGTGAAAATTCATCTGGCTGTAACAATGGCTGTGCATCAGTGATTTCACCACCACTAAATAATTCTTGCGAAGTGTCAAATGCAGCGGAAGTGGTGCTAGTAGTAGCGCTGGTGGCTGAGCAAGATGAGGTGTTCTGTGTCGCTAAATACTCAACCACGTCCTGACAATCTTGGGAGGTGATGGGACGTGCCTTCTTCCGAGCACTGTACTGTGGGCCAGGTCCACACGAAATTACATTTACACGACCTCGCGCAGACCTGCCGGGTGGCCTTCCTCTGCCTCTGCCACTACCTCTTCCTCTTCCTGTTTTGTCCATATCGGGTATGCACGGAGTGGTATATCACACTGCGTGCACTCACGTAGGTAGGTGGGTTCACTTAACTGCACAGGTATGCGCACTGATGCGGTGGGTTCACTGAACAGTACAGGTATACAGTGGCGGGTTCACTGAACACAACAGGTATGCAGTGGCGTGTTCACTAAACAGGTATACAGTGGCAGGTCCACTGAACAGAACAGGTATACAGTGGCAGGTCCACTGAACAGAACAGGTATACAGTGGCGGGTTCACAGAACAGGTATGCAGTGGCAGGTTCACTGAACACAACAGGTATGCAGTGGCGTGTTCACTAAACAGGTATACAGTGGCAGGTCCACTGAACAGAACAGGTATACAGTGGCAGGTCCACTGAACAGAACAGGTATACAGTGGCGGGTCCACTGAACAGAACAGGTATACAGTGGCGGGTTCACAGAACAGGTATGCAGTGGCAGGTTCACTGAACACAACAGGTATGCAGTGGCGTGTTCACTAAACAGGTATACAGTGGCAGGTCCACTGAACAGAACAGGTATACAGTGGCGGGTTCACAGAACAGGTATACAGTGGCGGGTTCACAGAACAGGTATACAGTGGCAGGATCACTGAACAGCTATGCAGTGGCAGGATCACAGTACAGGTATGCAGTGGGCTGAGGGCTCACTGAACAGAACAGGTATGCTGTGGCAGGATCACTGAACAGCTATGCAGTGGCAGGATCACAGTACAGGTATGCAGTGGGCTGAGGGCTCACTGAACAGAACAGGTATGCTGTGGCAGGATCACTGAACAGCTATGCAGTGGCAGGATCACAGTACAGGTATGCAGTGGGCTGAGGGCTCACTGAACAGAACAGGTATGCTGTGGCAGGATCACTGAACAGCTATGCAGTGGCAGGATCACAGTACAGGTATGCAGTGGGCTGAGGGCTCACTGAACAGAACAGGTATGCTGTGGCAGGATCACTGAACAGGTATGCAGTGGCAGGATCACAGTACAGGTATGCAGTGGGCTGAGAGCTCACTGAACAGAACAGGTATGCTGTGGCAGGATCACTGAACAGGTATGCAGTGGCAGGATCACAGTACAGGTATGCAGTGGGCTGAGGGCTCACTGAACAGAACAGGTATGCTGTGGCAGGATCACTGAACAGCTATGCAGTGGCAGGATCACAGTACAGGTATGCAGTGGGCTGAGGGCTCACTGAACAGAACAGGTATGCTGTGGCAGGATCACTGAACAGCTATGCAGTGGCAGGATCACAGTACAGGTATGCAGTGGGCTGAGGGCTCACTGAACAGAACAGGTATGCTGTGGCAGGATCACTGAACAGCTATGCAGTGGCAGGATCACAGTACAGGTATGCAGTGGGCTGAGGGCTCACTGAACAGAACAGGTATGCAGCCAGGAAGAAGTTAAGCCTAACTAATCTTTCCCTGAGAGACAGTCTGCAGCAGCTCGCCCTACTCTGACTAATGCAGGCACACGAGTGGCCGTAATGGCCGCCGCTGCCTGCCTTATATAAGGGGGGGTGGGGCTCCAGGGGCTAGTGTAGCCTAATTGGCTACACTGGGCCTGCTGACTGTGATGTAGAGGGTCAAAGTTGACCCTCAGGTGCATTATGGGGCGAACCGAACTTCTTCCGCAAAAGGTTCGCGTGCGGTACCCGCACGCGAACCACCTAAGTTCGCGCGAACCCCGTTCGCCGGCGAACCGTTCGGCCCAACTCTAACTCTGACTAATGCAGGCACACGAGTGGCCGTAATGGCCGCCGCTGCCTGCCTTATATAAGGGGGGGTGGGGCTCCAGGGGCTAGTGTAGCCTAATTGGCTACACTGGGCCTGCTGACTGTGATGTAGAGGGTCAAAGTTGACCCTCAGGTGCATTATGGGGCGAACCGAACTTCTTCCGCAAAAGGTTCGCGTGCGGTACCCGCACGCGAACCACCTAAGTTCGCGCGAACCCCGTTCGCCGGCGAACCGTTCGGCCCAACTCTAGTCCATGCCTCTGATATCCGGATTGTCCCAGAGGGCCCTGGCAAAATGTTCCATACAGAGGATGTAGAGGAGCGGGGACAGTGGGCAGCCCTGTCTAGTACCGTTATTGAGCAGAGGGATTGTGGTATAGACTCATAATCTTGTTGAGGAGGTTGGGGCCCAGACCTATCTGAGCCAAGGTCTCCCTAAGGAAGCACCAATGGATCCTGTCGAACGCCTTCTCAGCATCAACCGCCAGGATACACATTGGAACCTGGGCATCCTGAGCTCTGTGTATGAGGGAGATAGTTTTGAGAATGTTATCTCTTGCCTCCCGCTTGGGGGTGAATCCTGCCTGATCGGGATGAATTAGTGTAGTGAGGTGCTCTTGAAGCCTTTCAGCAATTATTTTGGAGAATATCTTAATGTCTGTGAGGAAACGCGGAAGAGCCGCCGTCTCTCACAATGAGGCGGCTGTTTCCGCGTTCAGCAGCGCGTCACAACGCGGAAAAACCGCCGCATGCCGCTTAGGCAGAGCGGCGGAATCCGCATTGGTAACGGCGGAATCCGCATCAGAGGCGGCCCCCGCACTAGATACATTGCATGACAGTACTGGTGTGGCTGGGACTGATAGTCCACCAAGATTCAGACTTACACGTGCGCGAGCACAGAGGCAGAGTTTAAATAGCAGTTAGAAGGGTGTCGGCTGACCAGCTGGGTCAGCTGACAAATTCCACTGCTCTCATTGGACCAGCAATTAGGGAGGTCCTGGAAAGGTCCTAGAGTATATATACTGCTGGTTGTTCACTTGCTCTTTGTCTGGCGTGCGATCACATATGTGGGAGCACCCAGATCCGTAGTCAGATCCGCAAGTGTGCCGGGACCAGCTGGAGCTGTAATCCTACACTTAGCTAGATTCTGTTGATAGCTAAAGTACTAGTTTGATTGTATTTATTTGTTATGACTTTTGCCTGCCTTGACTACCCTTTTGAACTCTGATCTTGTACCTCGATATTTCTGATACTCTGTTGCCGAACCCCGGCTCGTTCCTTGACTCTGCTTCTGCCTCCTGATTTTGTACCCTGATATTTCTGATACCCCGTTGCTGAACCCTGCCTGTACTTTGACTCCGCCTTTGCCTCCTGATCTTGTACTTTATCTGTCCGTGTGTGTACGACCTGGCTTGTCCGACCTCGAGAACCGACCTTACTGTTAGAGGCGGTTCCTCGTTCTGTTAAGTGACCCTTCCGCCAGAGGGTTACTTTCAGTATATCCTTCCCGCTGGCAGCCTGACTCCTCCCGCCTTGGAGAGCTCAGGTTTGCGGAAGGAATCTGTACAGTACGCCTTACTGTACTGAGGCCCTGTCCTCTAAGTGTTACTGTTACACCAAAACACGACACTCTACTCAGGTGAACAGAGGTTAGCTAGTATATCGGATTATCAGTGATACTGCAGATCACGTATAATCTGGTATACATCTGTATTCCCAGTGGTTCTGCAGATCACTGGTAATCAGATCCTCTCTGTGCTTCACCGATCGTTACAGAACGCCAGACCAAAAAACAGATGGAATCACGCGCTGATCCTCTGACTGTGCTTGCCACTTCGGTGGACAGTATCCATCAAGCACTGGGCCAGCACAAAGCCTTAATCGATGCCCTATCAGGCTCAGTGCGAACCCTCCAAACGTCAGTTGATTCAGTGCGATCCCCTCCTAGTGACGACATTCGCATGCCTGTACCTGATAAATTTTCCGGCCACAAATCTGACTTTCGGAATTTCAGGAGTAGAGTGTTATCGTATTTCGAATTGAGACCCCGATCCTCGGGGACGGAGACCCAACGGGTCACCTTTATTAAAACTTTGCTGGCTGGTGACTCCCAGTCATGGGCATACAACCTGCCTTCTACCAATATTGCCCTGACCTCGGTGGAGGAATTCTTTAAGGCCATGGCCATAATTTATGACGACCCTGACCTTGCCGCGTCCTCTGAGCGGAAGCTCAAACTTTTGCGGCAAGGCAGAGGCTCGGTCGAGGATTATGCGGCAGAGTTCCGTAGGTGGTCAGTCACCGCTAGATTCGATAACTTTGCTCTGATGGATTACTTCCTGTCTGGGTTGTCGGAGGAAGTCTCTGATCTAATGTTAACTGTACCCGAGCCCAAGACAGTCGATGAGGCCATATCATCGGCCATTCGAGTTGATCGTAGGTTACGCCATCAGAAGCAGGTTAGGGGTAGTCACCGCGTCAGGGTGACATCTTACGCGGCACCATCCGCTACACCCCTAGTAACACCTTCTCCGCCTGTCTCACCCTCTCCGGCCTTGCCTCCGCCCGAACCAATGCAGATTGGTCGTTCGAAGTTGACCCAGGTGGAGCGACGGCGGAGAATGACGGAACAGCTGTGCCTGTATTGTGCAGCAGCAGGGCATAGGGTGCGAAACTGCCCTAACAAGTCGGGAAACGAGTTTGCCTAGGAATAGTGGGGGGTGACACCCTAGGCACACAATTTTCACCCCTTAAAGAGAAAAAATTGCTTCTCCCCTGTACTATCACATGGGAGAATAAGTCCGTAGCCACTGAAGCGTTTGTTGATTCTGGCTCAGCGGCTAATTTTATGGATCTTGAATTTGCTCAGGAGTTGGGTATTCCCCTCACTCCAGTGAGTCCCCCCATTCAGGTCACGGCAGTAGACGATTCCCCTCTGCAACGGGATCGCCCACTGTCACAGACCCCGGAGGTGAAGGTCGCCATAGGGGTACTGCATGGGGAACAGTTACGATTTTTTGTGTTACGCATGTCTACCTCCACTATTATCTTAGGCATGCCGTGGCTGCAAATCCATTCTCCGCACATAGACTGGGCTACGGGTCAGGTAACCAGATGGTCCGATCATTGTCACCAACGGTGTTTAGGGAAGGTGACATTGGGTCGGACCAAGATTCTTGTGGAGGGGGTTCCCGAAGAGTATGCAGAGTTCTCTGATGTATTTTGTCCTAAGTCTGCTGATCAGTTACCCCCTCATCGCCTGTTCGATTGCCCCATTGATCTCCGTGCTGGTTGTATGCCTCCTAGGGGTCACCTGTATAACTTGTCCGGTCCAGAGAAGATGGCTATGCAGGAATACATTCGTGATAACTTAGCCAAGGGGTTCATCCAGCCCTCCCGGTCGCCTGCTGGGGCCGGTTTCTTTTTCGTTAAAAAGAAAGACGGGGGTCTCCGACCTTGTATTGATTATCGGGGCCTCAATAAGATCACGATAAAAAATCGCTATCCGTTACCCTTGATAGACGATTTATTTACGCAAGTCACAGCCGCAAAGATCTTCTCTAAATTGGATCTGAGGGGGGCATACAATCTAATCCGCATCAGAGAGGGTGATGAGTGGAAGACGGCCTTCAACACACCCGACGGGCATTACGAGTACCTAGTGATGCCCTTCGGGTTGTGCAATGCGCCAGCCGTCTTCCAAGAATTAATCAATGAGGTATTCCGGGAGGTTTTGGGTAGATTCGTGTTGGTATACCTCAATGACATACTAATTTATTCCAATAACCTCTCCGAACACAGGGTTCACGTAAAATTTTTCCTAAACAAATTAAGACAGAATAGGCTCTACGCGAAGGTGGAAAAGTGTATATTTGAAGTGACCACAGTCACGTTTCTGGGATACGTAATTTCCACCTCGGGCCTCTCAATGGATCCTGCCAAGGTCACAGCCGTGTTGGAGTGGCCACAGCCAGTGGGGTTGAAGGCCCTGCAGAGATTTTTGGGGTTCGCGAACTATTACAGGAGGTTCATTAAGGGATACTCCACTTTAGTTGCCCCCCTTACTAGTCTCACGAAAAAAGGGGCGGATACCAACCACTGGTCTCCTGAAGCCGTGGCGGCATTTGCTTTATTGAAAAAAATATTTTGCTCAGCACCAATTTTGAGGCATGTTGACACGTCCTTTCCCTTCATTGTGGAGGTTGATGCCTCAGAAGTTGGGGTGGGGGCGGTGCTGTCGCAACGGTCTGGGTTGCAGGGCAGATTACACCCATGTGCTTATTTTTCCCGCAGGTTTTCACCTGCAGAAAAAAATTATGATATAGGCAACCGGGAACTTCTGGCTATTAAGTTGGCATTTGAGGAGTGGCGCCACTGGTTAGAGGGGGCAGAACACACGATCACAGTTTACACCGACCATAAGAACTTGGAATACATCGAGGGGGCGAAGAGATTGAGTCCCCGTCAGGCCCGATGGTCTTTGTTTTTTACAAGGTTTAGGTTTATAATCACGTACACCCCAGGCAGCAAAAACGTCAAGGCAGATGCCCTCTCCAGGTGTTTTGAACCAGAAACGGCACAGCCACCCGCTCCTGAGTCTATCATCCCGCGGGAACTAGTGTTAGCCGCAACAGAGACTTGGGAGGATTGGACGGAGGTTTTGGGTCCATTTCAGCAGGACGTTCCTGAGGGAAAACCCGAAGGGGTTATGTTTATCCCTTTGCCCTTTCGTTTACAAATCCTGCACCTCTTTCACGCCCATAAGAATGCTGGTCATCCTGGAGCTGCTAGAACGCAGGATCTGATTGCCAGGTGTGCTTGGTGGCCTTCTTTGGCAACAGATTGCAAAGAGTATGTCAGGGAGTGTGCGGTCTGTGCCAAGAGTAAACCCTCCCGGCTGGCATCTGTAGGTAAGCTGCAGCCTTTTCCCACCCCGAGTGAGCCATGGACCCACTTGTCCATGGATTTTGTGGGAGAATTGCCCAGGTCTGAAGGAATGTCGGTCATTTGGGTGGTAGTCGACCGTTTTAGCAAGATGGCCCATTTTGTGCCCCTGAAAGGACTCCCCTCGGCTCAGGAACTGGCCGAGTTGTTCATCATTCACGTCTTCCGGCTGCATGGCATTCCGGAAGACATTGTGTCGGATAGGGGAGTCCAATTTGTCTCTGGTTTCTGGAGGGCATTTTGCCGCCAAATGGGCATGAAGTTGTCTTTTTCGTCAGGCTACCACCCACAGACTAATGGGCAGACGGAACGTATCAACCAGTCTTTGGAACAATTCCTAAGATGTTACGTTGCGGAAGCACAGACTGACTGGGTAAAATTTTTGCCCTTCGCGGAATTTGCACAAAATAATTTGAAGAATTCCTCATCTGGGTTCTCTCCATTCCAGATTGTGACAGGGAGATCACCCAAATTTTCCCCTTTTCCAGTCGTGTCATCCCCATTTCCAGCACTGGAGGATTGGCAGAGATCACTTAGGGACAATTGGGGAATTGTTAAGGGGAATTTGCAGAAGGCGTTCCAGAGTCAGAAGGGTCAAGCAGACAAAAGACGATCCGTGGAATGGAAGTTTCAGCCAGGGGAGTTAGTCTGGGTGTCCACACGTCACTTGACCCTGAAGCAGCCTTCTACCAAACTGGGTCCCAGGTTTGTGGGTCCATTCCCAGTGACTAAAAGAATCAATAACGTGACTTACGCCATTGATCTTCCTGCCAGCATGCGGGGCGTAAGGTCGTATCATGTGTCCCTACTCAAACCTGCGGTCCAGGTGGGTTCCGCTCCTCCTCCCCCTGTGTTGGTAGATGACTAACCTGAATATGAGGTGGAAAAGATTTTAGATTCACGTGTTGTGCAAAACTCAGTACAATATCTCGTACACTGGAAAGGGTACGGCATTGAGGAGAGGCAATGGGTACCGGGGACGCGCATGCATGCAGACGAATTAAGGAGAGAATTTCATGCCTCACATCCAGAGAAACCTGGTGGGAGTTGTCCGGAGTCCACTCCTCGGGGGGGGGGGGTACTGTGAGGAAACGCGGAAGAGCCGCCGTCTCTCACAATCCGCATCAGAGGCGGCCCCCGCACTAGATACATTGCATGACAGTACTGGTGTGGATGGGACTGATAGTCCACCAAGATTCAGACTTACACGCGCGCGAGCACAGAGGCAGAGTTTAAATAGCAGTTAGAAGGGTGTCGGCTGACCAGCTGGGTCAGCTGACAAATTCCACTGCTCTCATTGGACCAGCAATTAGGGAGGTCCTAGAGTATATATACTGCTGGTTGTTCACTTGCTCTTTGTCTGGCGTGCGATCACATATGTGGGAGCACCCAGATCCGTAGTCAGATCCGCAAGTGTGCCGGGACCAGCTGGAGCTGTAATCCTACACTTAGCTAGATTCTGTTGATAGCTAAAGTACTAGTTTGATTGTATTTATTTGTTATGACTTTTGCCTGCCTTGACTACCCTTTTGAACTCTGATCTTGTACCTCGATATTTCTGATACTTTGTTGCCGAACCCCGACTCGTTCCTTGACTCTGCTTCTGCCTCCTGATTTTGTACCCCGATATTTCTGATACCCCGTTGCTGAACCCTGCCTGTACTTTGACTCCACCTTTGCCTCCTGATCTTGTACTTTATCTGTCCGTGTGTGTACGACCTGGCTTGTCCGACCTCGAGAACCGACCTTACTGTTAGAGGCGGTTCCTCGTTCTGTTAAGTGACCCTTCCGCCAGAGGGTTACTTTCAGTATATCCTTCCCGCTGGCAGCCTGACTCCTCCCACCTTGGAGAGCTCAGGTTTGCGGAAGGAATCTGTACAGTACGCCTTACTGTACTGAGGCCCTGTCCTCTAAGTGTTACTGTTACACCAAAACACTACACTCTACTCAGGTGAACAGAGGTTAGCTAGTATATCGGATTATCAGTGATACTGCAGATCACGTATAATCTGGTATACATCTGTATTCCCAGTGGTTCTGCAGATCACTGGTAATCAGATCCTCTCTGTGCTTCACCGATCGTTACAATGTCTATATTAATTAAGGAGATGGGGCGGTAACTACTGCATGCATTAGGATCCTTTCCACTTTTGGGTATGACTACTATGTGAGCTTGTAGGGCCTGTCTAGGGAAGGGTTGGGAGGGAGATATGATGTTGATGGCAGATGTCATCATGGGAGCGATGTAGTTGTCAAACATCTTATAGAAAGCACCTGAGTAGCCATCTGGGCCTGGGCTCTTGCCAGGTCTAAGAGTGGCAATGCTAGAGAGGACCTCCGATTCAGAGATTTCCTTCTCCAATTCTTTGATCACATCCGAATCCAGAGTGGGGAGACCCGTTTTATCTATATAGGAACGTATTTTGGCAGTGAGGGACTCATGATCAAGAACATTCATTTTTTAAAAAAAAATTTTTTACACTATTTTACAAGGATGTTTAATAGTTTATGCATAAACCACTTTTTATTTTTTTCCTGATTCGTGAAAGAACCCCTTTAAGGAAAATTTCACAACCTTAGTCCCCATTCACACTAGAGCGTTTTGCCGCGATTTTGGCAAAACGCTCAAACGCTAGCGCTTTTTAAAAGCGCTAGCGTAATGAAACCCTATGGGCCCGTTCTTACTTGGGCAATTTGCGCTAATCGAGCAAATCGCCCAAAAACGCCAAACGCGTAGCCTGCACCATTTTCAGGCGATTTCCAGGCGATCGCGTTTCAGTGCTATAGAAGAGCAAAACGTGATCGCGCCAAAATCGCCGCAGTGTTCAGTGATTTTTCCGCGTGAAATCGCGGAAAAATCACTCCTGCAAAACGCCGGCAATAAAACGCAAGTGCGAATAGAGCCTTAAAGTGGTTAATTGTATTTTTTCACATTGACTTTCTCCTCTGAAAAGATGTATTTCCCCCCCCTTTAGCATGTGATTGTATTATGCATTATTTATACCATTACATTGCACAGGAACACATAAGCAGCAAATATGTTTTGAAATCTGTATCATTTCTGAGGTTGTCCCCCTCATGCTGCTGTGTCTGTATCTGTACAAAACATTCTTATTTTTTGCTCAGGGCAAGGGATGGGTCTGTAAATCTACAGTAAGCATCTTTGTAATAAAAGCTTTATAATGAATATTTTACATCAGTATATACAGCATATAGGACAGTTCAACTGCTTCTAGCCCCATGGGGTCAGAAGAACTCAATAGCTAAAGTGAGCCTTTACCAAGTAAAATTATTTAAAGTTCTGTAAACACGATACACCTGCAAACAAATATTACATACTTACCTTAGATTTTGTGAGACTTGTCTCTCCAAAAACTGAAAGCCCTACTTAAGGTGGCCACACATCATACAATTTTTAAAATATATTTTCAATTCATGTTGCAGATTGTAACATGTCAAAAATCTGACCAATGCAGTACACACATATGTTCAGTTTTTTCCCAATTATGAAAAAAATGTTGAAAACTCAAAAAATTGCTTGGGTCTGTACATCAGAAGGGAATGGTGGAGTCTCTTGGGTTTGGGGGTCCAAAGTAGAGCCCTGATATCAGATGGGTCCGAGGCTGCTTCAATGGAAACCCACTGTTTTTGTGGCCTACCATGGAAGCAATCTATTATCAGTGAGAGAAGGGAGGCATCATAATATTTTTGAAAATTAGGGAGGCCCAGCCCTCCGTCCTTTTTGGGTCTAAATAATAGATTGATATTAGTCCGAGGCTTCTTTCCTTGCCATAGGAAGGAGCTAAGTTTGGACCTTAGTTGAGAGAGGAACGCCTTAGGAATGCCGATGGGAATGGCTTGTAAAACGTACAGGATCCGGGGCAGAATGTCCATTTTGATAACATTAACCCGGCCTAGCCAGGGGATGCGCAGATCCCTCCACGATTGAAGATCCTTATAAATTTTATCAATTCTTTTATCAAGAAATTGTCAATCTACCACACTCCATTCAATTTACATATAAATTGATCAGAAAAATCCAACATTGCAGGTCTTCTTTTATCGAATGAAAACAGGAAATTCGATCAGATTTCTCGAATGAATAAAAAAAAAACAGCTTTCAATTTTTTCTGTACAACTGATTGTTTTTATCGAATTGCCATAAACCTGGATCATTGTATTGTATGGTGTGTGGTACCTTTACTTTTTACTTTTTTTTTTACTGTATCAGTTGCTGTCAGTTATAACTGAAAGGATGACTGATGTGCAAGGTAATGTCCATGTTTCCCTATGGCTCAATGGAGTGCTGACCCAGAAGTTGTTACAGGGTCATCGCCAATTTTAAAATAGAGGACAGAGAATTCCAGCGATCACAGTGGACCATAAGGACACAGAAGAAGAGCAAGTGATTGATGAGCAGACTACACAGAGGCAAGTATGACGTGTGTGTGTTTATTTTGACTTTATTTTGACATCTTGCAGCATGTCCAATCGATACATGTGACCATTCAATGTCTGCCCGATATTGGTTACATAGTTAATAGGGCATGTTCTTGGCGGCACCAATTTTCATCCGATTTGATAATTATTGAATCGGTCGGTCGATCGGCTGCCAAGTCCCTAGATGTTTGGCCACCTTAAGGCAGTATAGATCTTTCCTATCTACTCAAAACAACTTTTCTTATTCTTTGGTTTCTTGGCAGGCAAGTCCTAATTCTTCTGGTTTCAGAAGGAATGTGATTCTTTATATTCTGGCGTATAAGACTATTTTTTAACCCTTGAAAATCATCTGAAAAGTCAGGGGTCGTCTTATACGCCGGGTGTCATACATGCCGGGTGATACGCCCTGTCCTTTTACGACCCTCAGATCTCACTGCTAAGCACTGTACCGAAGCGGCGCAGGCGCACATGTGCGAGATCTGAGAGGCCGAGGAGGAGGTAAATAGGATACAAGGGAGGGTAAGATGGATGAAAGAGGCATGTTTTAAGGGCACAACGCAATCTATTCTTCTATTCCGCTCTGATAAACAGGTAGACAAGAAGAGCTGACCAATCAATACTGTTATAGACTGGGTACCACATACAGTAAAGCACCAGTATCTGTTCATACATAGCAACAGCATATGATGGTTTTTTTTAATTTTTATTTGGTGTGCGTTGGAAGAGGGGTAGTCTTATACGGCGAGTATATCTCAAACTCTATATTTTAACTGGAAAAGTTGGGGGGGGGGGGGGGTGGAGTCTTATACGCCGGAATACACGGTAACCATCTAAGCCGTTAGGTAGGAGGTTGGGTACAGGTTAGAGGGCCTGCCACTGCCATGCTGTTCGGTTGCAAATTGACAGGAAGTAGGAGTATCATATCAGCCTAAAGGTGTGTAGATAGTTGTGCTTCTGAAGAGAACATACAAGTACCTTGTTATTGATAAAGTTATTCGGAGTTCAGGTAGTTTTTGTTGGTCAGCAGCAGTGTCTTTATTGGAGCACTAAGACAAAAACTGTAACATGGAAAATCTAAATGTGCATGTGCTTGTAAGATGTACATTTTTCTAAAGGTAAAATGCAGTGTAAAGTAATTATTTCCTTTCAAAGTTTGAAGCTGACAACTTTGAACCTCTTACTGACAGGTTTTGCGTTAGCCCATGTCATAGTGGAAGCACAAACCTCTAGACAAGACACAGAGCATTTATATCGCGCTTTTTCTCCTGGTGGACTCAAAGCACGAGAGCTGCAGTCACTAGGGTGTGCTCTACAGGCAGTAGCAGTGTTAGGGAGTTTTGCCCAAGGTCTCCTCACTGAGGTGCTGGCTTACTAAACAGGGAAAGCTGAAATTCAAACCCTGGTCTCCTGTGTCAGAGGAAGAACCCCTAACCAGTACACTATCCAGCCACAGCCACTCTACACAAAGATACCTGCCTACTTTTAGACTAGTCTGGCAGTTGGACTGAGGAACAGCCATTCAGTGGCGTAGCTAAGGAGCTGTGGGCGCGATGCAAGTTTTACAATGGGGCCCCCCCCAAGCACTCTATACATAACAATTGATACGGCGCACCAAAACCTGCCAAGGACAACCACAGTGTCAGAGGTGCAAGAAGGGGATGGGGAGCAGTTTATTAGTGATCTCTACTATTCAAAGTATCTATAGAGGTGATTATTACCAGCACAGGACCAATAGAGAACTAATACTGCAGTTGAGGGAGGGTCCTTTGGGGCCCCTCTGGCCCAAGGGCCCCGATGTGGTGGCTACCTCTGCAACCCCTATTGCTACGCCCCTGCCGTTAAGTAAGTTCAGAAAAACCTAGTCCAAAAAGTCTTTTCAGGTTGTGTGGAGACCCAAATCCTGGAGTAAGCACTGTTTTTTAGCTTAAAGAGGAACTCCAGTGAAAATAATGTAATAAAAAAGTGCTTCATTTTTACAATAATTATGTATAAATGATTTAGTCAGTGTTTGCCCATTGTAAAATCTTTTAAATCCCTGATTTATATTCTAACATTTATCACATGGTGACATTTTTACTGCTGGCAGGTGATGTAGCTGCTGCTTGCTTTTTTTGGCAGATGGAAACAGCTGTAAACAGCTATTTCCCACAATGCAGAAAGGTTCACAGACAGGAAACTGTCAGGACCATGGTCCTCAGAGTTTCTTGTGGGAGGGGTTTCACCACTATATCAGCCATACAGCGCCCCCTGATGATCCGTTTGTGAAAAGGAATAGATTTCTCATGTAAAAGGTGGTATCAGCTACTGATTGGGATGAAGCTCAATTCTTGGTCACGGTTTCTCTTTAAAGAGGAACTCAAGTGAAAATAATGTAATCAAAAAAGTGCTTAATTTTTACAATAATTATGTATAACTGATTTAGTCAGTGTTTGCCCATTGTAAAATCGTTCCTCTCCCTGATTTACATTCTGACATTTATCACATGGCAGTGTTCTCCCTAGGATCAATCAGCCGGGCGGAGCGCCCGGGTAAATTTAATTACCGCCCGGCTGGTGAGATTGCATGCCCCGTTGTCACTGTGACGCTGTGTCCCTGTCACCGTGAGCAGCGCTCGCCGCTAACGAGTGCTCGGCTGTCAGGATGCGCTGCTTCTCTCCTGCTTCCGAGATCTCGCGCTTTCCGGCGAGCTGGTGCTGTGATTGGCTCTTATGCGCTGAGCCAATCACAGCACCAGCTCGCCGGGAAGCGCGAGATGTCGCGCTGGCCGCCGACTGCAGAGCCGTGTGTCTGTGAGCTGTGCAGAGACGGGGAGACAGGTATGCACACAGCTCACTGTCGGCTTGAAGCTGAATCAAATGTTATGTGCGGGCTGTGATCAAATGTTATGTGCGGGCTGTGATCAAATTTTATGTGCGGGCTGTGATCAAATTTTATGTGCGGGCTGTGATCAAATTTTATGTGCGGGCTGTGATCAAATTTTATGTGCGGGCTGTGATCAAATTTTATGTGCGGGCTGTGATCAAATTTTATGTGCGGGCTGTGATCAAATTTTATGTGCGGGCTGTGATCAAACTCTATATGTGGGCTGTGATTATATATACTGTATACGCAATCTGCAGGCTGTTATGTTCACTGACCATGGATATGGGTTGATGTGCATGATATCGCCGGGGGGAGGGGGCTGCTGGGAGGGTAAATGGGGCGTCATGTGATATTGCAGATAGTGTGCAAGGGCTACATATAATGATTATAATATATTAAAGGAAGTGTCCTAGGAGTTAGTAAACAAAGGTTTACTTCCTACAGTCCCTGGCAGCCATCCTGCGCCCTCGCCTGAGCTCTGGCATCCCGGGATCCTCCCCGTTGGAGATACCGACTTCGCCAGGTCGGCATCTACTGCACCTGGTGTCAGCGTTCTGCGCAGGTGCAGTAGATGCCAGACAGACAGGGTTGCCATCTGAAACGGAGGAGATACCGGGACACCGAAGCTGCGGCGAGGGCACAAGACTGCTGCCAGGGGCTGGAGAATGCCCCCTTGGTAAGTAGATCTTTGTTTAACTCCTTGGACATTTCCTATAATAAATTGATTATATGTGGCCCCTGCACACTATCTGCAATACCCCACAACCAATGCAACTGGAAACTAAATGGTAAAAGTGGACAGCGATAGAGAGACGAGCGTACGCTAGGCTGCGGTAGTGCAGCATAGCGTGCTCTGGTAACTTACGCACGCCGCCAAATTTCCCCGTGCCGACCCACCCGGCTACTTTTTCATGCCACCCGGCTGGAAAAAAATTCTGGGGAGAACACTGCATGGTAACATTTTTACTGCTGGCAGGTGATTTCACTGGAATTTTTTTGGGCAATTGGAAACAGCTGTTATTTCCCACAATGCAACAAGGCTCCCACAGTGTGATGTCAGGACCTCAGAGCTGTGAGGCGCTGACATCATACTGTGGGAGGGGTTTCACCATAAAATCAGCCTATATACAGAGCCCCCTGATGATCCGTTTCAGAAAAGCAATAGATTTCTCATGGGAAAGGGAGTATCAGCTACTGATTGGCCACGGTTGCTCTTTAAGTACCCCCAACAGTACATGTTTTGCAGAAAAGCACACACCTTCACAGGTGGTTACCTTCATATATAAGTAGATAAATACTTACATAACATATTTATTGCACTGTCCACGTTTTGATTTTAGTGATTTTTCACGGTACAATAAAAACGTTCGATTTTCCCGTTTATTCGATCTAAATGATCGAATTGAATGAAAGTTGAAAATATTTTTTTTTTTCGATCAAGAAATTCGAACGATTATCCCGTTTTTTCGGGAAAAATGATTGGACATGCTGGAAAAATCTTTATATTCGATCTAACAGAATAATCGAACTAAATTATCTAATTGAAAAATTGTACCATGTATGGCCGGGAGCAGGAAAAAATGGCGCACAGCTGCGCTAGACCATTATGGCGCCGTCATTCACTTAATGTAAAACGCTATTTAGCGTTTTGAATGGCCATTTTCATGCTGGAGGGAGAAATGCAAGCAGCAAATACCACTATGATTACTGAGTAGCGTTGTAGCACAGTGGTAAAGACAGAGACTTGGGATATGTATTTTGTCACTGGTGCTGGTTCGAATCCAGTCAATGTTGTTTTTTTTTTTTATTACTATTTATTGCAAGATGCGTTGCTATCTATTAATAAAAGTAGTTTAAAAATACTTTAATGAAGTTAAAGTTTTATGCTGTAAAGATCACAACTGCATAACGTATGCTGGGTTACAAATGAAGTGGGCATGCAGAATAAGGATTAGAGAGAAGGAATTACTGGCTGCACATTGACAATAAATGGCGATAGTGATTAGTTAAAGAGAAGAGATTTCTTTTTGACTAATCAATATTGCGATTTATTGTTAGTTTTCAGCCAGTAATTCCTTCTCTCTAATCCTTATTCTGCATTCCCACTTCATTTGTAACCCAACATACGTTATGCAGTTGTGATCTTTACAGCATAAAACTTTTACTTCATTAAAGTATTTTTAAACTACTTTTATTAACAGATAGCAGCGCATCAAGTCTCTAGTAATTTAATAAAGAAAAAAAAAGTAACGTGTAGCAGATTCGAACCTGCAAAAATAATTTACAAGACGAGAACTTTACCACTGAACTATCCATCTGCACAGTAGAATACACTGCTATTACTTATTGCCCATTATAACTATTAGCAATAGCACCATCTACTGTTTATTTTGCGTTTTAATGTTAAAACATTAAATAGCGTTTTAACATTAAAACGCTATTTAATGTTTTAACATTAAAACGCAAAATAGCGTTTTACACACTAGCGCGGCTCCGTGCGCCATTTTTTCCTGGCGCCATTTTTGACTGTATGCGTATGGCCACCTTTACGGTGGTCATACATGGTACAATAAAAACGTTCGATTATCCCGTTTATTCGATCTAAATGATCGAATCGAATGAAAGATGAAAATGTTTTTTTTTCGATCAAGAAATTCGAACGATTATCCCGTTTTTTCAAGAAAAATCAGATTTGACATGCTGGAAAAATCTTTATATTCGATCTAACAGAATAATCGAACTAAATTATCTAATCGAAAAAAAATGAAAAATTGTACCATGTATGGCCACCCTTAGGATTTTTCATCTTAACCATTTCAGCCAGCGGGTATTTTTCACCTTATGCATCAGAGCAATTTTCACCTCCCATTCATTCGCCAATAACGTTATCACTAATTATCACAAAGAATTATTTTATATGGAAATAAAGGTACATTTTTAAGTTTTGCGCCCATCACTATTTACAAGCTTATAATTTAAAAATATTAGTAATACACCCTCTTCACATGTATACTAAAAAAGTTCAGACCCATAGGTAACTATTTATGTTTTGTTTTTTAATTGTAATTTTTTTTTTCATTAAAAATTTTATTTGGGTAATATTTGATGTGGGAGGTAAACAGTTAATTTTAAGGCTGCTTACACACCAAGACTAACGTGCGCCTGTAACGCTCCCCCAACGCACAGCAATGTAACACAAGTGGGCTGTTCACACAGCCCACGTTGCGTTACATGTAACGCTGCACGTTCTCCGCAAAGTGCAGCATGCTACGGCGTTGGAGCGGCTATAGCCGCGTTAGACTGTTTGCACATGCGCAGTGGGGGGCGGAGAGGAGGCGGGGAGAGCCAGCTACAGTAGCCGCGCACATGGCTACTTAATATTCACTGCAGTGGCGGGCGCTGATTGGCCGGCGGGACCACGTGATGCGGAGTGTCTCACTCCGCATCACGTGGACCCGCTGGCCAATCAGCGCCACTCTGGGAGACATTATAGGAATCGAGCCGCCTAACGCGGCTCACTCTACCGTCGGCTCTTGCAGCACCATACGTTGTGTTAGGTGCACGTTATGCGACCTTAACGTAGCACCTAACGCAACGTCTTGGTGTGCAAGTAGCCTCAATGTAATAATGAGTTTATTTAATAAAAAATGTATGTGGGTGTAGTTTTATGATTTGGCCACAAGATGGCCACAGTCCCAAAGATTATTTTTTTTAGTCCTGGAAGCGAACGATCTCGCATCCAGGAAGCATAATGAGGACGGGAAACTTTTTTTTTTCTCAGAAAGACAGCGGCCTCTGATAAGAAGCCGTCGGTTTTTCTGCCGGGAACTTAGATCAATGAAAGGGATGTTCCCATTGCCTGGTTAGCACCCTTATTACTTGTTTACCAGATAAAAATAAAGAATTGATTTTTGATTTTATGCCCGACAGTTGGGCCCATATGCAATTCACTTTTTCACCTGAGTTTTCTCCTAGGAGATAAGTTTTCATCTTCAATTTAAAATAACTTTCCAGCACTTTTCAACTAAAAAAAGTACCAAAAAGCAAGTTAAAAAGTACTACCAAAATTATTTTGAGTTTTTTCTTGCTTGCTGTTGGCTTAAAAGGCATTTTATTGCCAAGTTTAAAAATATCACCTAGGAGAAAACTCAGGTGAAAAAGTGAATTGCATATGGGCCTTAGACTTTAAAGTGTACCTGTAGGGGAAAAATGCTTCTAAAGGGGTACTCTCCTTGAGAGGGGAAAGCCTTTGGATTCTGGAGAGGCTTCCACTAGCCCAATTTAACACCGAAAAGCCGCCTTTCGATTGCCCACGCATGCGCAATAGCACAGACCTTCTCGGGTTCCAGTGGGAAAAGCCAAGCCCCATCAGATACAGGGTGTTGCGCATGCGTGAGGCTCTGCTTTTTCCATCTGAGCCCGAGTGGGTCCATGCTACTGCGCAGGCACAGTGCTGGATCGGCCTGGTTGAGGACAACAGGGAAAGTCTCTTGAGGATTAAGAGGCTTCCCCCTCCCTAGGTAAGTATTTGAAGAGGTTTGATTTACCTATATGTGACAGATGTTAATGTATTATTTGTGGCATGAAGAGAAAATAAAAGCGTTTAAAGTGACAAGTGCCCGGTCTACCTCGATGTACAAAGTATTTAAAGAGGAACCGTAGCCAAGGATTGAACTTCATCCCAATCAGTAGCTGATACCCCCTTTTCCCATGAGAAAGCTTTTCCTTTTCTCAAATCATCAGGGGGCTCTGCATGGCTGATATTGTGGTGAAACCCCTGGAGCCTTGTTGCATTGTGGGAAATAACAGCTGTTTCCAACTGCCAAAAAAGCAGCATCTCTTCCACAGACATCACCTGCCAGCAGTAAATATGTCACCATGTGATAAATGTCAGAATGTAAATCAGGGAGAGGAAATGTTTTACAATGGGCAAACAATGACTAAATCATTTATAAATAATTATTGTAAAAATTAAGCACTTTTTTTTTCATTACGTTCTTTTCACTGCAGTTCTTCTTTAAGAAGTGTACTGTGAAGTGTACTGTTTGGGGTAGTGAGGAGAGACAAGTGCTATATGCATGGCAAAGCAATCACTGGAGGGGATTACCTTTGTTTAAAGAGGAACTGTTGCGAAAATCTTAAAATGTAAAACACATACAAATAAGTACATTTGTCCTAGAGTAAAATGAGCCATAAATTACTTCTCTCCTATGTTGCTGTCACTCACAGTAGTAGAAATCTGATATTCTACTTCTTATTGTAAGTAACAGGAACAACAGGAACATAGGAGAAAAGTAATTTATGGCTCATTTTACTCTGGAAGAAATGTACCGTATTTTTCGGACTATAAGACGCACTTTTTCTCCCTCAAAAGTGAGGGGGAAAAGTCAGTGGTGCGTCTTATAGTCCGAATTTACAGCCAGATGTCCCCCACAAGCAGGTGCAGGACGTACTGGAAGCCCTCACCTATTCAGCCGCCGGGCTCCTAGTCCTACATCCTGCTTCTGTGTCCACAATGGAGCCACTTTCCACCTTCCTTGCTCACTCTTAGATTTCCTCCCATTGTCCCTCCTTCTCTACCGCCACCCGCATGGAGGCTAGCGGCGACTGAGGACATCGCGGCTCCCGTGTAGCTGCCCACCTGCTCTCCGGGAGTCCTATGTGTTGCAAGCACCGGCTCTTCCTGCCGCCGCCCGGATGGCAGACATCGCGGCTCCTGTGTAGCTGAGTGGCCCACCTGCTCTCTGGGAGTCCTGAGTGTTGCAAGCAGCAGCTCTTCCTGCCGCCGCCCAGATGGCGGACATCGGCGGCTCCTGTGCAGCCTAATGGCAGTCATGCTCCCTGGGTGGCTCTAAGGACATCTGTGTCTCCCCCTTAGCTGAGCGACACACTTCTGCCCTGGGTTTTCAGCAGTTCTTCCTGCCGCTGCATAGATGGAGGACATCGGCAGCCCCCTTGCAGCTGAATGGCAGTCCTGTTTCTTCGGCGGCTATGAGAACATCTGCATCTGCCCTTTAGCTGAGAGGCACACTTTCTCTCTGGGTGCCCTGTGTGTTCAGTGTATCTTCCTGCTGCTGCCCAGATGGAGGACATCGGCAGCTCTGAGTGACATGGGCCATCCGTTGGAGCTGCCCACGTGACTATGGTTCTTGCAGCGGCTCCAGAAGGCATTGAGTCCTTAAAACAGATGCCCCTGCTCTCTGGACCAGACTGCAGGGGACCCCAGATGCCAACCCCAGGATCAACAGCAGCCCAGTCCCTGGCAGCAAGTCTCTCCTCTAGGATAGGTAAGAATGAAAAATGCTATTGTAGCATAGTGTACGTAGCGATGAGGTTGTAGCTTAGGATAGGTAGTAGGGGCATTGTAGCTTAGTGTAGGTAGTGGGGGCATTTTAGCTTGGTGTAGGCAGTGGGGGCATTTTAGCTTGGTGTAGGCAGTGGGGGCATTGTAGCTTAGTGCAGATAGTGGGGGCATTGTAGCTTGGTGTAGGTAGTGGGGGCATTGTAGCTTGGTGTAGTTGGGGCATTGTAGCTTAGTGTAGGTTTTTGGGGGCAGCAGGGGTTAATGTAATGCCGTGGTAAACGCACCTAATATCTCTACTTCCACACCTTCTACACTCCCCAAATTTTCAGGGTAGGGAGAGTTGCGTTTTTAGTGTTTGCGGTTTTCCCCGCATATGCGTTTTTCTAGCATTTTCGTGCGTGTTTATGGTTCATGTTTTGTATGCGTTTTTCCATTGCGTTTTATGTAAATCACTAGGAAGACAACAGGAAGCGGAAATACATCAGAATTTTTTTTTTTTTTAAAAACGCATATAAAATACATTATATTGCATTACCATTAACTTTAATTATGTGCTTTTTTGAAAATTATGCAACAACAACGCATGTTTTAAAACGCATACAAAATGTATATGCGGTTTTTATATGCGGTTTTTGATGTGGCCCATTGACTACCATTGGCGGCAAAAATGCTGCGTTTTCCGCAATGCTAGCGTTTCTGCTGAATGTGTGTTCCTAGCCTATAGGTCCTCAATAACGGTACAATTTTTCCTTCTGATTCAATCTTTACACTATTAGAACGATCAAAACTAATCAGAAGGCAATTATTGTTTGTTCCCATTAACAGAACGATTTGAGAAGGTTTTACATTCCGACTCGATCATAAAATCCAACTTTCAGATCAATATTTTTTCCTTTTCCATATGACCAAAGAATCATTTCACATCGATTTGCGCCACACATGGAGCAATTTTCTATACAATTCCATCATAAAAATTGCGTCGAAAGATCGAATCTAAAGGAAAAATTGTACCATTATTCATAACGTTAATGTTCTTACTGCCATACAGTATTTTTTTCCTCCATTTTTGCTAAAGTGGTCCTTTAATCCTGAGCAAAGAGCTGTATGTTCTATTTAATAAATTGAATGTGTATATATTGATTTGTACAAGTATACCATTTTTTTTATATATATATATTAGGAGCAGCTGTGGCACGAGGAGCAACAACGCTTGCTTGTGGACCAGTAATAACATTGTAAAAATAATAAACACACTTATACATGCTGTATAAATAACAAGTTATCTTGATGGGACAGCAAATTTACACTTACATAGCCATTAATGTCAAAATCGCTGGCGACAAAACAGTGGCCTACCTAGGGAATTTGACACCTGGGGGTGATTATTTACAGACATCCCCCCCCAAAAAAACCAACCATTTTGTTTGATGGGAGGGATGACGGGCGCTGAGCGTGTTGTTGAAAATTGTGGGGGATTTTTGTAGAAAAGGAGTCAGGAAGTGGACGGAGCTAACTGTTATGAAACTCTGTACTCTATACAATGCTGCAGAAGATGTCAGTGCTATATAAATACACAATAATAATATGGTAGGACATTAGACTATGACTTTGATTGTGAGCTCCTCTGAGGACAGTCAGAAAAGGGGGACATATGAAAGAGGGAGATAAAGAGATAGAGGCACAAGACAGAGCCTGGAGGGAGAGGAGAAACAGCAAGAACTCTCACCAGGACTGCAGACATCACCAGTGCTGTTTGGCAGGGACATGCTGTTAAAATAAGTCACTAAAATCTGAAAAAAGCAACGGGTCATGGGGAAGACAACAGGGTGAGGGAGCTGGGAAAAGAGATAAAATTATCTGCAATCATGCTAATCTAAATTGCCTGGAGCTTGCTTCTCTGCTCACAACAGAAGTCAGCTGTCACCATCAGCACCTGTATCACTGGATTCTGCAACAGCAGACTGAAGGTACATACACACGTCGGATTTTTACAAACGACCAGTCGTTTGGACGTCAAATCGAGCGTGTGTACAGTCGGTCGTTCAGCTGATAACGCTGGCTTTGACGGATCCGCCAAGGTATATATATATATATATATTCAGCACCACTTTTTAGTTAGGCTTTTCAGTCTCTTAGCTCATGGTGACACAAAACCACTAGGCGAATATGAGGCTATCTGGATACTCCATCAGTGCCTCTAATTAAGGCTAGGTCTGTGACAGATCGAAACCGTTTAAAATGGATCCGGTTTGGGTTTTTTTCCCCTCCGTTTTTACTTTTTGTGCAATCTTGGTGGAAACGTATGGCCAGGAGGAGGCCGCTATGCTGGGGGGTGATAGCAGCCAGGACGGGGGTGTCAGCAGGGAGGGGGGATGGCCCCACCTCCTTCACCTAGGTCCCCCATTCCTGCAATCCCTCCAGCTACTTTGCGCATATTAAAATGTTGCTATGTGGTGAGCGGGAGCTTATCTTCACTTCCTCCGCTAGTCGCATCACCACCTGCAATGCCGCATTCTATACTTCGGATCAAGTAAAGGTGGGGTAAGCTACCCACTCACAGCATAGCAACATTTTAATTGCTTTGGGCAAAGTAGCTGGAGGGGTAGCGGGGATGAGGGACCCAGGTGAGGGAAGGGGGCCGTCCCCCCTCCTGTCACCCCCATCCTGGCTACTATCATCCTCCAGCATGGCGGATCCGTTTGTGTCAAAATTTGCCTGTGTAGAGGGAAATCCTTTTCCCGTGGCCTTCCACTACCCCTGCGTGTACCAGGGTCCAGATCCATTGCGTGAAAATGCAGCAGATCCAGACCTTACGTTCAGTTTTGAAAGCTGGTCCCTGCAAACACAGATGGATCCGTTTTTTTCTTGGGTGAAGACTGCGGCAATTTGAACATTGCTATCCACGGCTCCGTTTTTCAGGGCTGAGAAACGGAGCCACAGATAAGTTTCCGGACCTAGTATGGACTAGGCCTTAGCATCAGACGTGGTTGTTTGGTAAATTTGCATTTGTGCTTTTTTTTTTTGCATGCGCATGTCTTCTGAACTTTAGACACATCCTGGTTTCTGAACTCCTTTCCTTCCATTTTATGGAAGCATTTGGGAAAAAGAAAAACCATAATCAAACTTACATGCTGACTCCATCATAATTACTTTTCACCAAGTTCCTTCTGATTCTCTCTCCAAGAAAGCAAGAGTTATGAGAAGGTAGGGCTGCAGAGGAATGACCTTGAAGTTGGCAGGGTCAGTTGTGACTTGCATGGTCACGTGTGACTACAGATATTGGATTTAATATGGCTGTATAAGTTAGGAGCAAATAAGTGCCTACTAAGAAATTGCATTTGTTTCAAAATGTTGAGGCACCATACATTTTAAACCATGGTAATTGCCTGGCTGCCCTGCTGATGCACTGCCTCTAATACTTTTAGCCATAGACCAGGCATGGGGAAACTTGGCCCTCCAGCTGTTAAGGAACTACATGTCCCACAATGCATTGCAGGAGTCTGACAGCCACAGTCATGACTCAAAGGCAAATGCATTGTGGGACTTGTAGTTCCGTAACAGCTGGAGGGCCGAGTTTGCCCATACCTGCCAGACCCTGACTAAGCATGCAGATCAGATGCTTGACTGATTGCAGTAGTGTCAGAATTGCACATGTGACACATATCAGGACGGCCAGGCAACTAGTATTCTTTAACTAGCTCACCACTAAGGGACACACACCTTATGGACCAGAGCAATGTTCACATTTCAGTGTTCCTCCCTTTCATTCGCTAATAACTATCACAATCAAATGATCTATAGTTTGCAAATAAGGGCTTTTAATTAGTGACAGATGCAAAACTGAACAACACCTAATTTCCAAATAAAATGACATACGTTGTGATAGGGACATAATTTAAATGGTGTAAGAAATGGGAAAATAAAGTGTGGGTTTTAATTACACTAGCATGTACTTTAAACTATAATGGCTGAGTTTTTTTTATAGTTTGTTAAAATACATTTAGACTAAAATAATTTGTAGCAAAATGCACCACCCAAAGAAAGCTCAAGAGGACCAGTATTGTGAAAATCATAACATTTTGCTGTCACAGTAGGTAGCAGACTCGAGTACTTCCTGGATCACGGCTTGGCTTCCGATTAGAGGAAACTAGCAGAGGCGGGGAGAGCCTGTAATGGAGGTAGCAATGCAGAGGAGGCTGATTGACAAGCCTCAGGTAAACAGACTGCTAGCAACAAGTAGATTGTTGCTAGACTGGCAATATTTTCCGGGGGGGGGGGTACAATGACATGCATCTGTCCTATTAAGATTCAGGGGCGTTGCTAGGGTCCTAAGAGATCGGGGGCACTTTTGGACAGTCCAGCCCAAAAATGGGTGTGGCCATGTACTTGTATGTGGGTGTGGCCAAGGGTGGAGCCAAATTTACATGAACAGTGGTCTGAGTAGGCTTGCCCAGCAAAATGTTGGTTGAACCCCCCACATTAATTAAAAAAGCAGCATATCACAATAGGCAGTGTCACTTAAACATAACTAGGCAGAGTTACCTGGCTTCTGTGCTGGCCGGTCTAGATTTCTGCTGAGTGAGCTGTCCTGCTGCCAGTACCCCCATAGCATTCCCTGACCTTCTAGTGTACTCCAATGTTCCCACAGACCTCCCTTTGAGGGATCACAACTTCCAGCGTGTCCCCATAGAAGAACCACAGGTCCCTGCATGCCCCCATAAAGGCATCTAGCATGGCATCACAGCACCCAATATGCCCACTTAGAAGCACACAGCATACCCCTCCCCATTGCTGTGGTGCCATGCTGGGTGCCTCTATAGGGCATGCTGGGTGCTGTCATTTAGTGCTGGGTGCCTCTGTGGGGCATGCTGGATACTGTGGTGCCATACTGGGTGCGGTGGTGCCTATACTCTGCCTGGGGACATCCAGGGCACAACAGAATTGATCAGGGGCATGTGCCACTGATCTTTGGGGCTAGCAACGCCCGTTAAGATTTACACACCACCTTGGGTTTTCTAATTACTGGTAAGTAAAATGTGTGAATTCATATTCATGTGTACTGTGTATTTGATCCACTGAGAGGTGCCAGAGCACCTCCAGTGAGCAAGATCACATTCTGTAATGATGAATGAACCAGAGGCTGGGTAAAGGAAACATAAATAAATATATTATATACATATATATATATATATATATATATATATATATATATATATATATATATGTATATATGTATTTTGGCTCATGCCACCTGTTAGGTTGGCCACTATATATTCATAGTTGCTAAAAGCTTAAACCCTGTTAAGTGGAGATGCTGGGATTCTCCTACTCTTAAAGATTAGTAGAGTTAATATGGTTAAGAATTTGGAAACTCAAATTGTTCTTCAGCAGGATAAATTGGGGTCAGATGTAGGTGAGGACGGAGTATGTGATTTTTGTAAATAGTAGGATGGGTATCCTTTTGTGTGTTATATTATGGGTCAAATATGGTGAGGAATATAATACATACCGTATATTCCGGCGTATAAGACGACTGGGCGTATAAGACGACCCCCCAACTTTTCCAGTTAAAATATAGCGTTTGGGATATACTTGCCGTATAAGACTACCCCTCTTCCAACGCACAGCAAATTAAAATAAAAAAATCATGTACTGGTGCTATGTATGAACAGATACTGGTGCTGTACTATGTGTTGCCCAGTATATAACAGTATATAGTCAATTGACTTGTTGCATTGGTCAACTCTCCTTAAGTAGACTGGTCAGCTCTCCTTGTCTACCTGTTTATCAGAGTGGTATGGAAGAATAGATTGTGCTCCCTCAACAGGGAGATCTGAGAGGCGATAACAGGATAGGGTGTATCACCCAGCATCAATGATACCTGGCGTATAAGACGACCCCCAACTTTTCAGAAGATTTTCAAGGGTTAAAAAGTAGTCTTATACGCAGGAATATACAGTAGATTGGGAGGGAATGTTTGTTTTGTATCAGGTTTTCAAATTTGGTGTTACTCGATATGCAAAATATTGAAGAGGAGGAGTTTTTGTTCTTTGATAGATTTGGACTCTTAACTTCTTGTGCTGGTACGATGGGTTTTAACCACTTGAGGACCACAGTCTTTCCATATGCCTCCATGGCAGCATACATATGGGTTAAGCCCCAAACCCTACCAATTAACAGGACCTTAGCTATAAAAGAAAGTGACCCCTAGCGAGCAGCATTCTCATTTTTGTCCTCACCTCCGAACAGGTTCCTTAGTGTTTCATCGCTATTTATATTTATTTTACTCTTACCTCACCGACATTCCTGCGGCGTTCCGGCCAGGTTCAGCCTCTCCTGGTCACAGCTAGTGTTGGGCGAACATCTAGATGTTCGGGTTCGGGCCGAACAGGCCGAACATGGCCGCGATGTTCGGGTGTTCGACCCGAACTCCGAACATAATGGAAGTCAATGGGGACCCGAACTTTTGTGGTTTGTAAAGCCTCCTTACATGCTACATACCCCAAATTTACAGGGTATGTGCACCTTGGGAGTGGGTACAAGAGGAAAAAAAAAATTAGCAAAAAGAGTTTATAGTTTTTGAGAAAATCGATTTTAAAGTTTCAAAGGGAAAACTGTCTTTTAAATGCGGGAAATGTCTGTTTTCTTTGCACAGGTAACATGCTTTTTGTCGGCATGCAGTCATAAATGTAATACATATAAGAGGTTCCAGGAAAAGGGACCGGTAATGCTAACCCAGCAGCAGCACACGTGATGGAACAGGAGGAGGGTGGCGCAGGAGGAGAAGGCCACGCTTTGAGACACAACAACCCAGGCCTTGCATGAGGACAAGAAGCGTGCGGATAGCATGCTTTGTACCACCATGCAGTCATAAATGTAATAAAGATAAGTGGTTCAATAAACAGGGACCACGCGGCAACGCTAACCCAGCAGCAGCACACGTGATGGAACAGGAGGAGGCGCAGGAGGAGAAGGCCACGCTTTGTGAGACACAACAACCCAGGCCTTGCATGAGGACAAAAAGCGTGCGGATAGCATGCTTTGTACCGCCATGTAGTCATAAATGTAATAAAGATAAGAGGTTCCATAAACAGGGACCGGCAACGGTAACCCAGCAGCAGCAGCAGCACACGTGATGGAACAGGAGGAGGCGCAGGAGGAGAAGGCCACGCTTTGTGAGACACAACAACCCAGGCCTTGCATGAGGACAAAAAGCGTGCGGATATAGCAGCAATGCTTTTTGCCGCCATGCAGTCATAAATGTAATACAGATGAGAGGTTCAATAAACAGGGACCGGAAACGCTAAACCATCCCAGATGTTCATCGGTCATGTTACTTGGTTGGGGTCCAGGAGTGTTGCGTAGTCGTTTCCAATCCAGGATTGATTCATTTTAATTTGAGTCAGACGGTCTGCATTTTCTGTGGAGAGGCGGATACGCCGATCTGTGATGATGCCTCCGGCAGCACTGAAACAGCGTTCCGACATAACGCTGGCTGCCGGGCAAGCCAGCACCTCTATTGCGTACATTGCCAGTTCGTGCCAGGTGTCTAGCTTCATGCCCGGTTTCAGGTCCAGCGGTGCCAGCCACAAATCCGTCTGTTCCTTTATTCCCCTACAAATTTCCTCCCCTGTGTGCTGCTTATCCCCAAGGCAGATCAGCTTCAGCAACAGCTGTGCTGCACTGCTTCCACGATCCTACTGCTGCTGGTGCTGGGTTAGCATTTCCGGATGAGGTACAGCTTTGAGATGCGTTGGAGGAGAAGGAGTCAGAGAGGTAGGTGCTGCTGTTGTTATCCAGCTGTTTGCGGCGTGGGCAACACCCGCGCCGTAGCAGGTGAGGAATCGCTGCCAGGCTCCACAAGGTTCACCCAGTGCGCGGTAAGGGAGATGTATCGACCCTGGCCGAACGCACTCGTCCAGGTGTCAGTGGTGAGGTGAACCTTGCAGGCAACGGCATTCTTCAAGCTTCGGGTTATTTAGCTGACCACGTGCTCATGCAACTCAGGCACTGCAGAGCGCGCAAAGTGGTAGCGGCTGGGAACCACGTAACGTGGGATGGCCACTGACATCATGCCCTTGAAGCTGTTTGTCTCCACCACTCGATATGGCAGCATTTCGCAGGCCAGAAGCTTGGCTATGCTGGCTGGCTGTTACTGCCACGGCCCGGGGGTCATTTGCTGGCAATTTCATCTTGTGCTCAAACATCTCAGAGACAGACAACTCAACCGTAGCGCTGCACACCGAAGGGCTGTTGGTTGTTGTGTTTGATGAACACTGGGAGACCTCAAGAGCACTAGTCCGGAAAGTGACAGTGTCAGCATCGTCTGATGTTTGTGAATGTTGTGAACCACGCAATGGCTGGGCTACTGCTGCTGCTGAGGCGGGTCTGGTGGTGAGTCTGGTGAACCCAAGGGAGGCAGTGTTGCTGGTGGTACCCTGTCCTGCCGCGTTTGCCCACAGAGTGGGATGTTTGGATAGAATGTGGCGGCTCATGCTGGTGGTGGAGAGGTTGTTAATACTTTTCCCCCTGCTCAGGCGGGTCTTGCACACCTTGCAAATCGCCATGGTAACATCCTCAGTGCAGTCTTCAAAGAAAGCCCAGACTTTAACTGGCTGAGGACTCGGACCTCGTGCGTGATGTGCTGGTGCTGCTTAACCCACTGCTGGACGCTTGAGAGGTCATCCAAGTAATTATCTGGTCCTGTTCTTTTGGATCTGTGAGGGTTGTTGTCCTGGACAACATGGGCAGTATTGAGTGGGTTTTCTTGGGTGCTCCCCTGTGGCCTGTACGTGAACCGTCAGGGGAAACACCTCTTCCCTTGCCCCTCCCTCTTTCACCGGATTTCTTCCTCATTTCACTTATCCTTAAAGTACACGCTGACTGGCAGCAGTACAGTGGCAGTACAGAAATGCTATACAGTGGTGGGTGAGCGGTGTACCACTATTGTCAGCAGTGACACAGAGCACAATGCTATACAGTGGCGGGTGAGCGGTGTACTACTGTTCCCAGCAGACACAGAGTGGAAGTAAACACAATGCTATATAGTGTGGCTGAGCCGTGTACACAGAGTGGCATTAAACACAATGCTATATAGTCTGCTATATAGTCACCCCGAACAGGGTGATGTTCTGCAGAACCCGAACAGTGGCAAACACTGTTCGCCCAACACTACTGGGAGGGAACGCAGATTTTAGTACCTAAACACACGATACAACATGTTTTCCGGGGTCGGACTCTGAGGCACATACAGATGGTCCCGATCATCATCCTCATCATACAACTCTTCTCCTGAGTCTGACCCACCCACCACCTCTGCCACCCCAACATCCCCAGACACAGACCCCTCATCGTCCTCAACATTAACTTAGGATGCTGGCCTGAGCCAGACCTCCTCCTCCACATCAGGCCCCATCATCTCCTCAATGGCAGCCCTCATTAATCGCTCTGGCGACGGACTGATGGACACAACGTTCTCCTCCGGGGAGGGCTGCTGCTGACCACTGGCTGCTGGGGTGGATGTTATAGCTTGCGTGGGGCGTTGGCTGTTGCTGTTGTTGGGAGTGCTGCTCACAGCGGAGGTCTCTGGGGAACTCATGTTGAGCTCATATAGTGGTTGACGGTGAGTGGAGTATTACTGATCCCAGCAATATACACACTGACTGGCAGAGTACGCAATGCTATATAGTGTGGCTGAGCGGTGTACACAGAGTGGCAGTAAACACAATGCTATATAGTCTGGCTGAGCGAGCGGTGTACTACTGTTCCCAGCAGAATCAGAGTGGCAGTAAACAATGGTATATAGTCTGGCTGAGCGGTGTACACAGAGTGTCAGTAAACAATGGTATATAGTCTGGCTGAGCGAGCGGTGTACTACTGTTCCCAGCAGAATCAGAGTGGCAGTAAACAATGGTATATAGTCTGGCTGAGCGGTGTACACAGAGTGTCAGTAAACAATGGTATATAGTCTGGCTGAGCGGTGTACACACAATGCTATATAGTCTGCTATATAGTGTCAGTAAACAATGGTATATAGTCTGGCTGAGCGAGCGGTGTACTACTGTTCCCAGCAGAATCAGAGTGGCAGTAAACAATGGTATATAGTCTGGCTGAGCGGTGTACACAGAGTGTCAGTAAACAATGGTATATAGTCTGGCTGAGCGAGCGGTGTACTACTGTTCCCAGCAGAATCAGAGTGGCAGTAAACAATGGTATATAGTCTGGCTGAGCGGTGTACACAGAGTGTCAGTAAACAATGGTATATAGTCTGGCTGAGCGGTGTACACACAATGCTATATAGTCTGCTATATAGTGTCAGTAAACAATGGTATATAGTCTGGCTGAGCGAGCGGTGTACTACTGTTCCCAGCAGAATCAGAGTGGCAGTAAACAATGGTATATAGTCTGGCTGAGCGGTGTACACAGAGTTTCAGTAAACAATGGTATATAGTCTGGCTGAGCGGTGTACACAGAGTTTCAGTAAACAATGGTATATAGTCTGGCTGAGCGGTGTACACAGAGTGTCAGTAAACAATGGTATATAGTCTGGCTGAGCGGTGTACACAGAGTGGCAGTAAACACAATGCTATATAGTCTGGCTGAGCGAGCGGTGTACTACTGTTCCCAGCAGAATCAGAGTGGCAGTAAACAATGGTATATAGTCTGGCTGAGCGGTGTACACAGAGTGTCAGTAAACAATGGTATATAGTCTGGCTGAGCGGTGTACACAGAGTGTCAGTAAACAATGGTATATAGTCTGGCTGAGCGGTGTACACAGAGTGGCAGTAAACACAATGCTATATACTCTGGCTGAGCGAGCGGTGTACTACTGTTCCCAGCAGACACAGAACAGTAAACAGAATGCTATATAGTGTGGCTGAGCGAGCGGTGTACCACTATTCCCAGCAGACACAGAACAGTAAACAGAATGCTATATAGTGTGGCTGAGCGAGCGGTGTACCACTATTCCCAGCAGACACAGAACAGTAAACAGAATGCTATATAGTGTGGCTGAGCGAGCGGTGTACCACTATTCCCAGCAGACACAGAACAGTGAACAGAATGCTATATAGTGTGGCTGAGCGAGCGGTGTACCACTATTCCCAGCAGACACAGAACAGTGAACAGAATGCTATATAGTGTGGCTGAGCGAGCGGTGTACCACTATTCCCAGCAGACACAGAACAGTGAACAGAATGCTATATAGTGTGGATGAGCGAGCGGTGTACCACTATTCCCAGCAGACACAGAACAGTAAACAGAATGCTATATAGTGTGGCTGAGCGAGCGGTGTACCACTATTCCCAGCAGACACAGAACAGTGAACAGAATGCTATATAGTGTGGCTGAGCGAGCGGTGTACCACTATTCCCAGCAGACACAGAACAGTGAACAGAATGCTATATAGTGTGGCTGAGCGAGCGGTGTACCACTATTCCCAGCAGACACAGAACAGTAAACAGAATGCTATATAGTGTGGCTGAGCGAGCGGTGTACCACTATTCCCAGCAGACACAGAACAGTAAACAGAATGCTATATAGTGTGGCTGAGCGAGCGGTGTACCACTATTCCAAGCAGACACAGAACAGTGAACAGAATGCTATATAGTGTGGCTGAGCGAGCGGTGTACCACTATTCCCAGCAGACACAGAGTGGCAGTAAACAGAATGCTATATAGTGTGGCTGAGCGAGGTACACAGAGTGGCAGTAAACAGAATGCTATATAGTGTGGCTGAGCAAGCGGTGTACTACTATTCCCAGCAGACACAGAGTGGCAGTAAACAGAATGCTATATAGTGTGGCTGAGCGAGGTACACAGAGTGGCAGTAAACAGAATGCTATATAGTGTGGCTGAGCAAGCGGTGTACTACTGTTCCCAGCAGTGACACAATGACAGGGGGGACCCTGGCTAGCGTGGCTGGAGCGCGAACTACCCTGCCTGCCTACCCAAAGCTAAACCCACAGACAAATGGCGGAGATATGACGTGGTTCGGGTATTTATTTACCCGAACCACGTGACCGTTCGGCCAATCAGAGCGCGTTCCAGTCCGAACCACGTGACCCGTTCGGCCAATCACAGCGCTAGCCGAACGTTCGGGGAACGTTCGGCCATGCGCTCTTAGTTCGGCCATATGGCCGAACGGTTTGGCCGAGCACCGTCAGGTGTTCGGCCGAACTCGAACATCACCCGAACAGGGTGATGTTCTGCAGAACCCGAACAGTGGCGAACACTGTTCGCCCAACACTAGTCACAGCCCTGTTGTCATGACTAAATGTCAAATTATTCAGGGACCTTATATCTGGGGTGATGGTGGGAGCTTGATCTAAATCAGGGCTGCCCAATAGGTCGATCGCGATCTACCGGTAGATCGCGACCGCCTTCAGAGTAGATCGCGGCCGTGTGGCCGCGTCTTGACATATTCTGCAGGCTGCAGCCGTGGCTGTCAGATTTTGCTGCCAGAGCAGCATCAGCGAGGAGAGGGGAGGCGCGGCTGAAGAGGAGGCGTGGCTGAAGGGGAGAGGAGTGAAGGAGGATATAGCGTCTCCTCCCGCCAGGCTGCTCGTGACAGAGTGTCTTCCAGGGCTGCCAACCATCATCCAGTTCCTGGCTAGCAGAGAAAGCTCTCCTTAGGTCAGTAGTGCTGCCCGAGTGACATCTTCCTGCCTCAGCTGTATTATGTCATCTTAATGCACAGCATGCATCTTCCAGCCACTGCCGACTGATAAGCTGTCAGCAGTGAGGGAGATGCATGCAACTGCCTCCGTACTGAGATGTGATAAGCTAGTCCCCCTTCCTAGAAAACAGCATGGGGTCACAGGAGTGAAGAGAGAAGGGGGAAGCTGTTCTCTAGGCAAGGAATGGGGGTTGATGAGCGATTAAGTGTGAAGCAGGGAAGGAGGGTATGATTCTCAGCTGAAACTAGAGCTGAGCTTTGTGTAAATAATTGTCCTGTAAATAGCACAGGGACACAGCTCTAATAGTTTAAATGCATTGTTTTATATTTTTATCTGGTTCTTGGGAGCTGCTCAGATGCTGGCAATATGGTAGCAGCAGTTCTGAGTGAGTCTAGTGGAGGTTAACTTCCTGCTGTATAGCCTGAATGTGGGACAGGCAGGGATTACTTTTTCTCTATGCAGAACTGAGCCTAACTATGCTTGGATATGGGGGAACGTGTGTGTGTGTGTGTGTGTGTGTGTGTGTGTGTGTGTGTGTGTGTGTGTGTGTGTGTGTGTGTGTGTGTGTGTGTGTGTGTGTGTGTGTGTGTGTGTGTGTGTGGGGGGGGGGGGGGGGGGGGGGGGGGGGGGGGTCGAGACACTGTGTGTGTGTGTACGTGGGAGGGGGGTAGATCTCCTGGACTCTGCAATTTTTAAAGTAGCTCGCGAACCGAAAAAGTGTGGGCACCCCTGATCTAAATGATCTTTTCCCCCCTTTATGGCTGCTCTGCATGACTTAAATATGATTGCAGAGCACAGTGTGATCCTTCTCACCTTTTTTTCTTCCTGTCTGCTGTCTGCTGTCTGCAGTTGCACAGGTTAGTGGTGCATAGTTCAGCTTCTCCTGCTGGGTGTTTGGTGCTGCTGAGTGTTCAGTGTGATCCCTCTCACCTGTATCTCTTGCTCTGTCTGCTGACTGCTCAGGCTCCATTATGTAGAGTGACCAGGTGTCCCGGATTCAGGGTCCGCTGTCCCAGGCTGCATGAGGTCCCGGGAAACGTCCCGCTTTCAGCAGCGGGACGTCCCGGCCTCGGGACTCTGGCCACTCTATCCTCATGAACTGGCAGCGGCGTCTATAGACGCTATGCCAGTTCATTGCCCGCAGCCCCGCTCCAGCCTCCTTAGTCTTCCGGTGTCTGTTCCGACACCGGCAGGCGAGCAGGGCTACGGCAAGATGGCTACCGAAGCCCTGTACTGGAGACTATTTGTGTCTCCAGTACAGGGCTTCGGGCGCCATCTTGCCGTAGCCCTGTCAGCGCGGGAGACGAGCAGGAGGAAGGTGGTCCCGGGAGCAGCGCGCCAGAGGCCGGAGACTTCTGCCAGGTGAGTAAATGCTTTCTTTTCCAGGTGAAATTTTCTCCCATTACGTTTCTTTTCTGGTGAAATGTTTGCCCGCATTGCGTTTCTTTTCTGGTGAAATGTTTGCCCGCATTGCGTTTCTTTTCTGGTGAAATGTTTGCCCGCATTGCTTTTCTTTTCTGGTGAAATGTTTGCCCGCATTGCGTTTTTTTTTCTGATGAAATGTTTGCCCGCATTGCGTTTTTTTTTCTGGTGAAATGTTTGCCCGCATTGCGTTTTTTTTTCTGGTGAAATGTTTGCCCGCATTGCGTTTCTTTTCTGGGGAAATGTTTGCTCGCATTGCGTTTCTTTTCTGGGGAAATGTTTGCCCGCATTACGTTTCTTTTCTGGGGAAATGTTTGCCCGCATTGCGTTTATTTTCTGGTGAAATGTTTGCCCGCATTGCGTTTATTTTCTGGTAAAATGTTTGCCCGCATTGCGTTTATTTTGTACTGACATGTTGCCCGCATTGCGTTTATTTTGTACTGACATGTTTGCCCGCATTGCGCTTATTTTGTACTGACATGTTTGCCCGCATTGCGCTTATTTTGTACTGAAATGTTGCCCGCATTGCGTTTATTTTGTACTGACATGTTTGCCCGCATTGCGTTTATTTTGTACTGACATGTTTGCCCGCATTGCGTTTATTTTGTACTGACATGTTGCCCGCATTGCATTTATTTTGTACTGACATGTTGCCCGCATTGCATTTATTTTATACTGACATGTTACCCGCATTGCGTTTATTTTGTGCTGACATGTTGCCCATTGCGTTTATTTTCTGGTGTCCGGGGTAACTGTTACTGCATTTATTATTTAATGGTCATAGATGGCTATGTTTGCTGCTTTGTGGTTACGGTATACTATTAGCATCACACAGTTTCTGCACACCCATGATGCAAAGTCTCGTTTGTCCACATCATGGCGTAAACACTGCTTTCTTATGCCTCGCTGTTACATCGATACGTTAGCTCCGCCCATACAATGTCATGGCCACGCCCATTTTTCACCGCGCTCCTGCTGCTTCCCCTGTCTCACAGTGAAAGGCTCTGAATAGTGATGGGTCGTTCGCGAACGAGCTGGCTCTAAGAGCCGGCTCTTTGCTGCGAACGACAAGAGCCGGTTCTCAGTTTTGAAAGAGCTGATGCCTCAGCCGCCCCACACAGCTCTGATTTGCTGTGTAATAAAGGGCACTGAAGCATGCTGGGAGATGTAGTCCTCCTCTTGCAGCTTGTAGGAGTGTATGGGGCGGAGCAGAGCAGTAGCAGGAGGGATTGCCCCAGTCAGAGAAGCAATCTGGAGTTGTCATGGAGACGGGGCAGGGCTTTTACTCCGATTCTGAGTGGTGATATTAAATGAAGAGCCGATTGAGAGCCGGGGGGGGGGGGGGTCGAGACACTGTGTGTGTGTGTACGTGGGAGGGGGGTAGATCTCCTGGACTCTGCAATTTTTAAAGTAGCTCGCGAACCGAAAAAGTGTGGGCACCCCTGATCTAAATGATCTTTTCCCCCCTTTATGGCTGCTCTGCATGACTTAAATATGATTGCAGAGCACAGTGTGATCCTTCTCACCTTTTTTTCTTCCTGTCTGCTGTCTGCTGTCTGCAGTTGCACAGGTTAGTGGTGCATAGTTCAGCTTCTCCTGCTGGGTGTTTGGTGCTGCTGAGTGTTCAGTGTGATCCCTCTCACCTGTATCTCTTGCTCTGTCTGCTGACTGCTCAGGCTCCATTATGTAGAGTGACCAGGTGTCCCGGATTCAGGGTCCGCTGTCCCAGGCTGCATGAGGTCCCGGGAAACGTCCCGCTTTCAGCAGCGGGACGTCCCGGCCTCGGGACTCTGGCCACTCTATCCTCATGAACTGGCAGCGGCGTCTATAGACGCTATGCCAGTTCATTGCCCGCAGCCCCGCTCCAGCCTCCTTAGTCTTCCGGTGTCTGTTCCGACACCGGCAGGCGAGCAGGGCTACGGCAAGATGGCTACCGAAGCCCTGTACTGGAGACTATTTGTGTCTCCAGTACAGGGCTTCGGGCGCCATCTTGCCGTAGCCCTGTCAGCGCGGGAGACGAGCAGGAGGAAGGTGGTCCCGGGAGCAGCGCGCCAGAGGCCGGAGACTTCTGCCAGGTGAGTAAATGCTTTCTTTTCCAGGTGAAATTTTCTCCCATTACGTTTCTTTTCTGGTGAAATGTTTGCCCGCATTGCGTTTCTTTTCTGGTGAAATGTTTGCCCGCATTGCGTTTCTTTTCTGGTGAAATGTTTGCCCGCATTGCTTTTCTTTTCTGGTGAAATGTTTGCCCGCATTGCGTTTTTTTTTCTGATGAAATGTTTGCCCGCATTGCGTTTTTTTTTCTGGTGAAATGTTTGCCCGCATTGCGTTTTTTTTTCTGGTGAAATGTTTGCCCGCATTGCGTTTCTTTTCTGGGGAAATGTTTGCTCGCATTGCGTTTCTTTTCTGGGGAAATGTTTGCCCGCATTACGTTTCTTTTCTGGGGAAATGTTTGCCCGCATTGCGTTTATTTTCTGGTGAAATGTTTGCCCGCATTGCGTTTATTTTCTGGTAAAATGTTTGCCCGCATTGCGTTTATTTTGTACTGACATGTTGCCCGCATTGCGTTTATTTTGTACTGACATGTTTGCCCGCATTGCGCTTATTTTGTACTGACATGTTTGCCCGCATTGCGCTTATTTTGTACTGAAATGTTGCCCGCATTGCGTTTATTTTGTACTGACATGTTTGCCCGCATTGCGTTTATTTTGTACTGACATGTTTGCCCGCATTGCGTTTATTTTGTACTGACATGTTGCCCGCATTGCATTTATTTTGTACTGACATGTTGCCCGCATTGCATTTATTTTATACTGACATGTTACCCGCATTGCGTTTATTTTGTGCTGACATGTTGCCCATTGCGTTTATTTTCTGGTGTCCGGGGTAACTGTTACTGCATTTATTATTTAATGGTCATAGATGGCTATGTTTGCTGCTTTGTGGTTACGGTATACTATTAGCATCACACAGTTTCTGCACACCCATGATGCAAAGTCTCGTTTGTCCACATCATGGCGTAAACACTGCTTTCTTATGCCTCGCTGTTACATCGATACGTTAGCTCCGCCCATACAATGTCATGGCCACGCCCATTTTTCACCGCGCTCCTGCTGCTTCCCCTGTCTCACAGTGAAAGGCTCTGAATAGTGATGGGTCGTTCGCGAACGAGCTGGCTCTAAGAGCCGGCTCTTTGCTGCGAACGACAAGAGCCGGTTCTCAGTTTTGAAAGAGCTGATGCCTCAGCCGCCCCACACAGCTCTGATTTGCTGTGTAATAAAGGGCACTGAAGCATGCTGGGAGATGTAGTCCTCCTCTTGCAGCTTGTAGGAGTGTATGGGGCGGAGCAGAGCAGTAGCAGGAGGGATTGCCCCAGTCAGAGAAGCAATCTGGAGTTGTCATGGAGACGGGGCAGGGCTTTTACTCCGATTCTGAGTGGTGATATTAAATGAAGAGCCGATTGAGAGCCGTAAGAGCCGGCTCTTTAATGGGAGCCGATTCAGAAGAGCCAATTCTGCGAGAAGAGACGGAATTCCCATCACTAGCTCTGAAGCACATGGCTTAGAGTGCATTCCAGCTTGGAACGCACAGCCATCAGACCAGGAAGTGTTTGCAGTAACTGCTGCTCTCCAATCCCTGCTCTGGACACAGCATAGATCTCCTCACAGCTGAGCTCTCCTCCCCTCCTCTCACAAGGCTGGATACACACAGGACTGTGCTGGCTGCCTGCAACACTACCTCCCTCTATGTCTGGCTTAACCTTCCTGGCGGTAAGCCCGAGCTGAGCTCGGGCTATGCCGCCGGAAGGCACCGCTCAGGCCCCGCTGGGCCGATTTGCATAATTTTTTTTTTGCTGCACGCAGCTAGCACTTTGCTAGCTGCGTGCAGTGCCCGATCGCCGCCGCTACCCGCCGATCCGCCGCTATCCGTCGCGCCGCAGCCGCCCCCCCCCCCCAGACCCCGTGCGCTGCCTGGCCAATCAGTGCCAGGCAGCTCTATGGGGTGGATAGGAATCCCCTTTGACGTCACGACGTCGACGACGTCGGTGACGTCATCCCGCCCCGTCGCCATGGCGACGGGGGAAGCCCTCCAGGAGATCCCATTCTTCGAACGGGATCTCCTGATTGCCGATCGCCGGCGGCGATCGGAGGGGCTGGGGGGATGCCGCTGAGCAGCGGCTATCATGTAGCGAGACTTTGTCTCGCTACATGAAAAAAAAAAAAAAATTAAAAAAAAAAAGATTTGCTGCCCCCTGGCGATTTTTTAGCAAACCGCCAGGAGGGTTAAAGGTAAAGGCACTATTATTTGCTGTCCCTCTGATGTAATGCTTCTCAAGCTGCAGGAGGAGGTAAGTTATTCCAAGTATCTTGGTAGCATTATGTACTATATTTTATCATCTGCCATTCTCATTATAAACAGTTATATGAACAGTATTGTGTACTATGTGCAATATAAATGACATAGCATTCCTTGCATGAAAGTATTATCTGATTTCTTATATTTCTGCTACGTTTCATGTACCTCTTATCTTACTTATTTCATCTCTTGTGGTCCGTTGGACTGCATTTTGGATCACACTGTGCCAGAAACAGATAATTCGAAGGTCAATAGGTAAGAGACCCCGCTTTTCTACAAAAAAAAAGAGAGAGCACACCTTCCATAAATGCTGCTTTTTGCAGTACTTTTTTATATACAAGCCCAGGAAGAAGAGAACAAAGGAGGGCAAGTTCCCAACACAGTTCTAGGACATTAGTTCCTTGTCATCATTTGAGATCCTGCTTTAGATCTTTATATCATCACTCAGGATCCTGCTCAAGGAGCAGGTAAATAATATGCCTGGAAACTGGAGGATCAGGTCCCAGTTAAAGGCACCATAGCCCCCCAGATTGCTGGGCTTGTGGCGACAGAACCATGCCAGGGAAATCAGTAAAGTAGATCTGTTTCCACCAGATGGGAAAAGAGCCAGAGTTCCACCAGATGCACACATCCAAGATGATAAAGCAGGCTGTCCAGGAATCAATGGACTCCTATGTAGGCTCTTTGGTCCCAAGCATCCTCCCAGCAAATCAATGAAGATACTGAATATCCTCAATCATCTATGGTTTAGCATAAATCCAATGAGAGTGAGCATACAGATATCTGGTTTCTATTTCTCCTTTATCCAAACCATCTGTGAAGCCATTCACTGGGAAGAGGAAACCCTTCTCCAGGCTAAGAAATAATTACCATTCTCCTTTCCGGTCTTGAAAGAGATCAAATAAAGGTGAATGGGAAAAGGTAAGGAGAAAGTCCTTCCTGAAAAAGCAGACTTTCCAAACATCATCCTTTTTCTTCAAGAAAATTCTCCAGTCCTAGCGTTCGCTTCCATGGTGGACATGTCAGTCATGTGTCTTGCATGCCATGTAAGGTTAAAAGTCTTAATTACTTTTTAAGATGTCCTAGACCATTAACTTGATTATAGATTTAACGATGGTGTATACGACTACTGGAGGGGCATGTAAACCAGCCCTGGCTCTATCTTCACTTGCCACGGAAGTGGACAAGGATTCTGATTCTATCCTTTCAGCTTGGAGAACTTTCATATTGTCTCTAAGTTTATTAGGAAAGCGGCTATAGATTTTGTCCAGTCCACTTAATATGCCAGGCTTTTTGCATGACAGTGAATTGGCCTGTAAAAAAAAAAAAATCTAGTCTGCAGATCCCAGCTTCCAACAAAATGTGTTTGAAATTCTGTTTGATGGAAGAAATCTTTTTAATAACAAGTTGGATCTGGCAACCAACAGTCACCAAGGCTGGTATTATACCAGAAGGAGAGAAGACATTGCGGAAGGAAAGACCAGACCATAGGAATTGGCAAACTTTACATGCTAATCTCCATAAGCTCACAAAGCAGTCAGCGCAGAGTCCTATTGACAATTCTGAAGTCCAGATAGTAGCTGCAAGACTTCAGCAGTTCCATATTATGTGGACAAAAACAATAAAGGACGAGTGGGCCACAGATACAGAGTGGTTTGGTTTTTCTTGGATGTGCAAGTTCACTCCACCACTCAGTCACTTTGTCTTTACAGAGACCTGCTCTTTTACATTCATGACTCTTTGCAGAAAACGGCTGTTATGTTGGTTCCAGAAGAGGAGCGCTTTCAGGAAGTCTACTCTCCTCTCTTCATTGTAAAGAAGTCAGGTGATCTGTGTTCAGTACTGGATCTGAAATTCCTAAATCTTCATCTTTCTGAAAACATTCAAGATGGAGTTACAACAAATGAATGGACCAGCCATTCCCTTACAGAACTGAATATATTTAATAGACTTGGCAGATACATTCATTATTTCAAACTTCTTTCCACCATGCAGTTGGTAACATTCTTCTGCAGTAACCATCCTCCTTCTCGACATTATCACAGCCATGACAACCTTTTTTGGTACTAGTGGGTCTGGTGGCTCAGTTGAGAAAGCAAAGTTAGCACTTTATCACTATTTAGACAATCTTTTGTTGCTAGCCTCAGATCCCAAGGCTCTACTGTGTTAGCAACAGATTCTTCTTCAAACACTGTCTGTCTTTGGCTGGTTAACAAACAAGGAGGAAAGCCACCTCACTCCTGAGGACCTAATCTTTCCGGGAGCAAGATTCTAATATATATCCAATGCAGTAACCAGATGAGAAACTTGTTGGCAAAAGTTCGCAAGTGCTGATTATCATACTATATTCATTAATCAAAGTGTTGTATACACCTCCTGGGCACTTTGTCATCTACAATCCAGATGGTCGAATGGGTTCACTGGCACATCTGCCCATTCCAACTAGGGTTTCTCCATCAATGAAAGCACCAGAGTTACTCTCAGACCATCCTTCTCACTCCCACGATGAGACTGTCTGCGGTGGTGGCTAAACACAAGCTCAACAACTATTAACCAATCGTTCACCCATAACTCGTAAAGATGCAAGCATGGTTTGACATGTCTACAGGTCGTATTAGCCTAAGTAAAATAGTCAAAACAAAGCTGATCGATCACTGCAAATATACTCAAACTCAGGGTGGCTTATATGGTGCTTCAGACCTTCAGCCATCACTGGGATGAGACGTCAGTCTTTGATATCAGGTAGCAGAGGGACACAAGGAGTCTGTTCCTCATGTTAGAGGTCAGCAATATTTATCTCCAATGCAGAGAGCAATCTCTGCAGCATCATGGCAGTTTATCTCATAGGGCCTCAGAACTCTGCGGCAGATTTTCTCAATCAAGGGGACTGAGGCAATAGCTTGTGGCCACTCAATAAAATATATCCAGAGTGATCTGTGATGATTGGGTAGGTGGACCTGATGGCAACCTACATCAACTAAATGCCAGCTTGAGGAGATTCACCCCCACATTCAAGGGCTCAGAGTGCTCTGGCAACACCTGAAATTTCTGAATGGTCTCTGTTTTTTTCCTCCAACTCCACTTATCTTCATAATTCTAAAGGAAACTCCTCCTAGAACAAGTGGTACTCCTGGAGGTGGGTCCATTTTGGCCATGCCAGCCATGAGTCCCTCTAATTTGGAGTCTGAAGTTGGAACCTCCTATTCCTCTTCCAGTCAGACCAAACCCCCTGTCCCAGGACTCAATTTATCATCTGTCTCCTCAATCCCTTAATTTAATGGCTTAAGGATTGTGGGAGGAAGCTTAGAGACCTGGTAAACTCAGAATCATTGATAAACACACTGCTAAAAGCAGGGAAAACTGCCACAAACTGGAAAATATTTTTTCACAATTGCTCTGGTAAATAATTTTGATCCAATGGCTCCACCAGCACAACATATTCTTAGCTTCCTCCAGATTGGCCTAGAAAAAAAATTGGCTCGCACTCTCAAAGTGCAGGTTTCTGCTATCTCTGCTTTGACGGATCACTGCTGGGTCTCTCACCCTCTAATAGTGCAATTTATGAAGGCTGCCACCAAAAACAAGCATCCTAATTGCAACCTTTTTCCAAAGTGGGAACTGCGCAGATTCTCAGTTACCTAGTAAAACCTCTTTTTGACCCAGTGGAAGACTGCAGGAGATGAGACTTAACCTTAAGAACTATGCCTCTAGTCGCTATCTCTTCAGACAGAAGAGTTTCCGAGCTCCAGGATCTAGGGGCTCATTTTTGATATTCTACTCAGTAGTTTTAAGACCACTACAGCACTTCACTTCTGGGCTTCCCTTTAATCAGAACCGGACAGTGCCATCTTTTATGGATACAAATTCCTCTGATTTGCATGTTCTAGATGTTGCAAGAACACTTAGAGCCTATGTGAATGTAACAAGGGAGCTTCAGGAAATTAGAACAGCTCTTCATAATTCCATCAGGTCTGAGAAAGAGCCAGCTAACATCAAACTCAAAAGTTCTCTTCATGGCTCAAATGAATCAACAAAGCCTTTTATTAAGGCTAGCCTATTATCAGGGTTTTTTGACCTTGTCCCTCTGGGTGGCATCACAGTGCACTCTTCTCAGTTGTCCCCTGTGCCACCTTCGCTATACAGGCAAAGATTCACCAGGCTGCCAATGGTCCTCTGTCCATACTTTCATTGCCCATTTCAGAGTCAATCCAGCCAGAGCCGGGACAAGGTCCTTCAGCACCCAAGGCTGAGACACCAAAGTGCGCCCCCCCCCCACCCCCGTCGTCACACACTGATTGCTATTAGACTAAGAGGCGCCCCAGGACCCCCAATCCTCCCAACACCTTAATCTCTAGTAATCTGGCTTGCAGTCACTGCTATGTATGTCCTTTTATTATTTCTTTGTGCTTCAAACACAAGTAGGAATGACAGCTGAATGAATTGTGCGCCCCCTCCAACACTGCGCCCTGAGGCTGGAGCCTCTTCAGCCTCTGCCTTGGCCCGGCCCTGAATCCAGCAGCCTCCGCTTCAGTTTAATTTAGAAAGGAAGTTATTTCTGAATCTGTTAAAGCCCTAATTGAAATTGTTTTTGGTCAGCAAGTCTTGTCCCACCCTTACTTTTTTCTGCTAGTTAGATCCCATATGTATGCTGCCATGGAGGCATATGGAAAAGGGAAAATTGTATACTCACCTAACGGTAATTTTCCTTTCCATGTGCATCCATGGCAGCATAGGGATTTCCCTCCCTTTCCTTTTGTTGACTTTTTGCTGTTCTCCGGTTCGGCTAGTTAATGAGAATGCTGCTCACTAGGTGTCACTTTCGTTTATAGCTAAGGCCCTGTTAATTGGTTGGGGTGGGGCTTAACCCATATGTAATCCAATCGTATCCTTGGGGTTCAGTTAGCGCTCACCTGATTAGGTAGCTAGAGCCGGTGCTCTTTCCCAGCAGGTCCACCACTCCTGCAATTACTGTAAACTCCAATGATTTGAGAAAGGCACTCCACAGGGTTCAAACTTGCGTTTGCTTATTGAGCAAAAGACACATACATGTTACGGGTCACCTGACCCTTCCTCAAGTGTACCACCCACACAATCCACTTCCCCTTATATAGGACCGCCCTAAACAGGAAGTCCCACCCTAGTGCAACCATTATCATTACTACATATACAATAATTTCTTATTTCCTATACAGGGCACTACTATACCGTCTACCCTGTATAGGAAATAAGAAATTATTGTATATGTAGTAATGATAATGGTTGCACTAGGGTGGGACTTCCTGTTTAGGGCGGTCCTATATAAGGGGAAGTGGATTGTGTGGGTGGTACACTTGAGGAAGGGTCAGGTGACCCGTAACATGTATGTGTCTTTTGCTCAATAAACAAACACAAGTTTGAACCCTGTGGAGTGCCTTTCTCAAATCATTGGACTTAACCCATATGTATGCTGCTATGGAAAGGAACATTTCCGTTAGGTGAGTATACAATTTTCTGTTTTCTACCCCTTAAGGACCAGGCACTTTTTTCCCATTCATACTACTGCAGCTTTCACGGTTTATTGTTCGGTCGTACAACCTACCACCTAAATGAATTTTACCTCCTTTTGTCACTAATACAGCTTTCTTTTAGTGCCATTTGATTGCTTGTGCGGGTTTTAGTTTTTATTATATTCATCAAAAAAAAAAACCATGAATTTTGTAAAAAAAAAATTTAACTTTCTGTGCTGACATTTTTCAAATAAAGTAAAATTTCTGTATACATTTTTGTCCTAATTTATTGTGCTACATGTCTTTGATAAAAAAAAAACTATTCAGTGTATATTTATTGGTTTAGGTAAAAGTTATAGCATTTACAAACTATGGTGCAAAAAGTGAATTTTCCCATTCTGAAGCATCTCTGACCACCTGTCATGTTTCATGAGGTGCTAAAATTCCAGGATAGTATAAATACCCCCCGAATGACCCCATTTTGGAAAGAAGACATCTTAAAGTATTCACTGAGAGGCATGATGAGTTCATAAAATCTTCTATTTGTCACAAGTTAGCGGAAAATGACACTGACAAAAAAAAAAATGAAATCTACCACGGATTCACCATGGCCCTCTCTGAATACCTTGAAGTGTCTACTTTCCAAAATGGGGTCATTTGTGGGGTGTGTTTACTGTCCTGGCATTTTGGGGGTGCTAAATTGTAAACACCCCTGTAAAGCCTAAAGGTGCTCATTGGACTTTGGGCCCCTTAGTGCAGTTAGGGTGCAAAAAAGTGCCACACGTGGTATCACTGTACTCAGAAGAAGTAGTATAATGTGTTTTGGGTATTTTTACACATACCCATGCTGGGTGGGAGAAATCTCTGTAAATGACTATTTATTTATTTAATTTATTACACACAATAGTCCATTTAGAGAGATTTCTCCCACCCAGCATGGGTATGTGTACAAATACACCCCAAAACACATTATACTACTTCTCCTGAGTACGGTGATACCACATGTGTGGCACTTTTTTACACCCTAACTGCACTAAGGGGCCCAAAGTCCAATGAGTACCTTTAGGATTTCAAGGGTCATTTTGAGACATTTGGGTTTAGGGCCCCTAAAATGCCGGGGCAGTATAGGAACCCCACAAGTGACCCCATTTAAGAAAGAAGACACCCCAAGGCATTCTGTTAGGAGTATGGGGAGTACATAGAATATTTGATTTTTGGTCACAAGTTAGCGGAAATTGATTTTTATAGTTTTTCTTTCACAAAGTGTCATTTTCCACTAACTTGTTACAAAAAAAATAAAATCTATGAACTCACCCTACTCCTAACAGAATACCTTGGGGTGTCTTTCTAAAATGGGGTCATTTGTGGGGTTCCTATACTGCCCTGGGATTTTAGGGGCTCTAAACCCAAATGTCTCAAAATGACCCTTGAAATCCTAAAGGTACTCATTGGACTTTGGGCCCCTTAGCGCAGTTAGGGTGCAAAAAAGTGCCAAGTGGTATCACCGTACTCAGTAATATAATGTGTTTTGGGGTGTTTTTTTTTTGGGGGGGGGGGGGGAGGTACAGTTGCGGCGGAACCAGGGGATTGCCAATTGGGATTTGCCAGCACCTCTGGTAGACTAGGGGGTAGTACGGGCCCATCTTCTTGGTGGCTGCAACTGGGATCTTACTGCACGTGCCACCGAACAAGTTTCAACTTCCATGCTGGTGCTCGCCACTTCATCAGGGTCTACGGAAGTACTGGTGCTAGGTCCAGGAGAGGTTGTGCTGCTGGTGCCTGCCCCACCATGAAATCTCAGACCAGCACTAACACCACTCTGCTGCCCTTGAGGCTGATCCTGCGCCACCTGCAGTCCAACAACATGGGGTGTGGTACGCCTGGCTCTAGCCAGGACCTCAACCTCGTCATCACTATCGGTTAGTGAGCCACTGCTTAATTCAGGTTCAAACTCTAACCCAGAAGATTCGTCGAATGAGGCATCCCAATCATCCTCATCCGACTGGGCCATGTACCTGATAACCTCATTATCAGAATACCCCTTTGCCATGGTGGACTTCTAAATTTAGGGGGTATTCCTCTGAGACTACCCAGAAAAACAAACAAAAATCAAAACTGATGTTTACAGTACCACAACTATTGTACAGTGTTTTTTGCAGTGATCAGAAAAAAAAACTGTCACTGCGGTGGGGCAGGCTGGATGCAAGTGCAGGCGAGCGATTAGGCAAACACTGCGTTTTTATGTGGATCCTAGTGACCCTAATATAGATCTGACTGCGATCAGTAATGATCACTTACAGGAGACTATATAGTACCAATGTTGATTAGCGACAGTGATGACACTAAATAGTGACTGTGGTGCAGTGGGCTGAGCACTAACTGACACTTACAATGAGGCCTAGCTAACTGGCCTATCACGGGACAATCAAATACAATTACAGCGCGCACACACACTGTCAGCCTGCACGCGCGCACACACACACACTGTCAGCCTGCACGCGCGCGCGCGCACACACACACACACACACACACAGTCAGCCTGCACACACACACACACACACACACAGTCAGCCTGCACACACACACACACAGTCAGCCTGCACACACACACACACACACACACACAGTCAGCCTGCACACACACACACACACACACAGTCAGCCTGCACACACACACACACACACAGTCAGCCTGCACACACACACACACACACACACACACACACACACACACACACAGTCAGCCTGCACACACACACACACACACACACAGTCAGCCTGCACACACACACACACACACACACACACACACAGTCAGCCTGCACACACACACACACACACACACACACACAGTCAGCCTGCACACACACACACACACACACACACACACACACACACACACACACACACACACACACACACACACACAGTCAGCCTGCACACACACACACACACACACACACACACACACACACAGTCAGCCTGCACACACACACACACACACAGTCAGCCTGCACACACACACACACACACACACACACACAGTCAGCCTGCACACACACACACACACACACACACACACACACACAGTCAGCCTACACACACACACACACACACACACACACACACTGTCAGCCCACACACACACACACACACACACACACTGTCAGCCCACACACACACACTGTCAGCCCACACACACACACACACACACACACACACACACACATAGTCAGCCTGCACACACACACGTACACACACACACACATAGTCAGCCTACACACACACACACACACACACACACACACACACTGTCAGCCTACACACACTGTCAGCCTACACACACACACACACACACTGTCAGCCTACACACACACACACACACACACACTGTCAGCCTACACACACACACACACACACACACACACACACTGTCAGCCTACACACACACACACACACACACACACTGTCAGCCTACACACACACACACACACACACACACACACTGTCAGCCTACACACACACACACACACTGTCAGCCTACACACACACACACACTGTCAGCCTACACACACACACTGTCAGCCTACACACACACACACACACACACACACTGTCAGCCTACACACACACACACACACTGTCAGCCTACACACACACACACACACACACACACACACACTGTCAGCCTACACACACACACACTGTCAGCCTACACACACACACACACACACACTGTCAGCCTACACACACACACACACACACACACACACACATAGTCAGCCTGCACACACACACACACACACACACACACTGTCAGCCTACACACACACACACACACTGTCAGCCTACACACACACACACACTGTCAGCCTACACACACACACACACTGTCAGCCTACACACACACACTGTCAGCCTACACACACACACACACTGTCAGCCTACACACACACACACACTGTCAGCCTACACACACACACACACACACACACACTGTCAGCCTACACACACACACACACACACACTGTCAGCCTACACACACACACACACACAGTCAGCCTACACACACACACACACACAGTCAGCCTACACACACACACACTGTCAGCCTACACACACACACACACACACACTGTCAGCCTACACACACACACACACTGTCAGCCTACACACACACACACACTGTCAGCCTACACACACACACACACACACACACACACACTCTGTCAGCCTACACACACACACACTGTCAGCCTACACACACACACACACACACATAGTCAGCCTGCACACACACACACACACACACACACACACACACACAGTCAGCCTGCACACACACACACACACACACACACACACAGTCAGCCTGCACACACACACACACACACAGTCAGCCTGCACACACACACACACACACACACACACACTGTCAGCCTACACACACACACACACACACACACACACTGTCAGCCTACACACACACACACACACTGTCAGCCTACACACACACACACACACACTGTCAGCCTACACACACACACACACACACACTGTCAGCCTACACACACACACACACACACACACACACACACTGTCAGCCTGCACACACACACACACTGTCAGCCTACACACACACACACACTGTCAGCCTACACACACACACACACACACACTGTCAGCCTACACACACACACACACACACTGTCAGCCTACACACACACACACACACACACTGTCAGCCTACACACACACACACACACACACTGTCAGCCTACACACACACACACACACACACTGTCAGCCTACACACACACACACACACACACACACACACACACACACTGTCAGCCTACACACACACACACACACACACTGTCAGCCTACACACACACACACACACACACACACACTGTCAGCCTACACACACACACACACACACTGTCAGCCTACACACACACACACACACACACACTGTCAGCCTACACACACACACACACACACACACACTGTCAGCCTACACACACACACACACACTGTCAGCCTACACACACACACACACACACACACTGTCAGCCTACACACACTGTCAGCCTACACACACACACACACACACTGTCAGCCTACACACACACACACACACACTGTCAGCCCACACACACACACACACACACACACACACACACACACACACACACACACACACACTGTCAGCCTACACACACACACACACACACACACTGTCAGCCTACACACACACACACACACACTGTCAGCCTACACACACACACAGTCAGCCTACACACACACACACAGTCAGCCTACACACACACACACACACACTGTCAGCCTACACACACACACACACTGTCAGCCTACACACACACACACACACACACACAGTCAGCCTACACACACACACACACACACACACAGTCAGCCTACACACACACACACACACTGTCAGCCTACACACACACACACACACTGTCAGCCTACACACACACACACACACACACTGTCAGCCTACACACACACACACACACACACTGTCAGCCTACACACACACACACTGTCAGCCTACACACACACACACACACTGTCAGCCTACACACACACACACACACTGTCAGCCTACACACACACACACACACACACACACACACACACACACACACTGTCAGCCTACACACACACACACACACACTGTCAGCCTACACACACACACACACACACACACACACACACTGTCAGCCTACACACACACACACACACACACACACACACACACACACACACACACTGTCAGCCTACACACACACACACACACACACACACTGTCAGCCTACACACACACACACACACACACTGTCAGCCTACACACACACACACTGTCAGCCTACACACACACACACACACTGTCAGCCTACACACACACACACACACACACACACTGTCAGCCTACACACACACACACACACACACACACACACACACACACACACTGTCAGCCTACACACACACACACACACACACACTGTCAGCCCACACACACACACACACACACACACTGTCAGCCCACACACACACACACACACACACACACACACACACACACACTGTCAGCCCACACACACACACACTGTCAGCCCACACACACACACACACTGTCAGCCCACACACACACACTGTCAGCCCACACACACACACACACTGTCAGCCCACACACACACACACACTGTCAGCCCACACACACACACTGTCAGCCCACACACACACACACACACACACACAGTCAGCCTGCACACACACACACACACACACACACACACACACACACACAGTCAGCCTGCACACACACACACACACACACACACACACACACACACACACACACACACACACACACACAGTCAGCCTGCACACACACACACACACACACACACACACACTCAGTCAGCCTGCACACACACACACACACTCAGTCAGCCTGCACACACACACACACACACACACACTCAGTCAGCCTGCACACACACACACACAGTCAGCCTGCACACACACACACACACACACACACACACACAGTCAGCCTGCACACACACACACACACACAGTCAGCCTGCACACACACACACAGTGTCAGCCTGCACACACACACACACACACACACACACACACAGTCAGCCCACACACACACACACACACACACACACACACACACAGTCAGCCCACCCACACACACACACACACACACACACACACACACACACACACACAGTCAGCCCACACACACACACACACACACACAGTCAGCCCACACACACACACACACACACACAGTCAGCCCACACACACACACACACAGTCAGCCCACACACACACACACACACAGTCAGCCCACACACACACACAGTCAGCCCACACACACACACACACAGTCAGCCCACACACACACACACACACACAGTCAGCCCACACACACACACACACACACTGTCAGCCCACACACACACACACACACACACACACACACACTGTCAGCCCACACACACACACACTGTCAGCCCACACACACACACACACTGTCAGCACACACACACACACACACACACACACACTGTCAGCCTGCACACACACACACACACACACACACTGTCAGCCTGCACACACACACACTCACACACACACACACACACAGTCAGCCTGCACACACACACACACACACTCAGTCAGCCTGCACACACACACACACACTCAGTCAGCCTGCACACACACACACACTCAGTCAGCCTGCACACACACACACACACACACACACAGTCAGCCTGCACACACACACACACACACACAGTCAGCCTGCACACACACACACACACACACACAGTCAGCCTGCGCACACACACACACACACTCAGTCAGCCTGCACACACACACACACTCAGTCAGCCTGCACACACACACACACTCAGTCAGCCTGCACACACACACACACACACACACACACACAGTCAGCCTGCACACACACACACACACACACACTCAGTCAGCCTGCACACACACACACACACACACACACACACACACAGTCAGCCTGCACACACACACACACACACAGTCAGCCTGCACACACACACACACACACACACAGTCAGCCTGCACACACACACACACAGTCAGCCTGCACACACACACACACAGTCAGCCTGCACACACACACACACAGTCAGCCTGCACACACACACACAGTCAGCCTGCACACACACACACAGTCAGCCTGCACACACACACACACACACACACACACACACACACACACACAGTCAGCCTGCACACACACACACAGTCAGCCTGCGCACACACACACACACACACACACACACACACACACACACACAGTCAGCCTGCACACACACACTCAGTCAGCCTGCACACACACACACACACACACACACACACACACACACACACACACACACACACACACACACACTCAGTCAGCCTGCACACACACACACACAGTCAGCCTACACACACACACACACACACACACACACACACACAGTCAGCCTGCACACACACACACACACACACACAGTCAGCCTGCACACACACACACACACACACACAGTCAGCCTGCACACACACACACACAGTCAGCCTGCACACACACACACACAGTCAGCCTGCACACACACACACAGTCAGCCTGCACACACACACACAGTCAGCCTGCACACACACAGTCAGCCTACACACACACACTCAGTCAGCCTGCACACACACACTCAGTCAGCCTGCGCACACACACACACACACAGTCAGCCTGCACACACACAGTCAGCCTGCACACACACAGTCAGCCTGCACACACACACACACACACACACACACACACACACACACACACACACACACACACACACACACACAGTCAGCCTGCACACACACACACACAGTCAGCCTGCACACACACACACACACAGTCAGCCTGCACACACACACACACAGTCAGCCTGCACACACACACAGTCAGCCTGCACACACACACACACACACACACACACACACACACACACTGTCAGCCCACACACACACACACACACACACACACACACACACACTGTCAGCCCACACACACACACACACAGTCAGCCTGCACACACACACACACACAGTCAGCCTGCACACACACACACACACACACAGTCAGCCTGCACACACACACACACACACACAGTCAGCCTGCACACACACACACACACACACACACACAGTCAGCCTGCACACACACACACACACACACACACACACAGTCAGCCTGCACACACACACACACACACACACACAGTCAGCCTGCACACACACACACACACACACAGTCAGCCTGCACACACACACACACACACACACACACAGTCAGCCTGCACACACACACACACACACACACACAGTCAGCCTGCACACACACACACACACAGTCAGCCTGCACACACACACACACACACACACAGTCAGCCTGCACACACACACACAGTCAGCCTGCACACACACACACACACACACACACACACACACACACACAGTCAGCCTGCACACACACACACACACACTCAGTCAGCCTGCACACACACACACACACACTCAGTCAGCCTGCACACACACACACACTCAGTCAGCCTGCACGCCTGCACACACACACACACACACACACACACACTCAGTCAGCCTGCACACACACACACACACACACACACACACACAGTCAGCCTGCACACACACACACACACACACACACACACAGTCAGCCTGCACACACACACACACACACACACACAGTCAGCCTGCACACACACACACACACACACACAGTCAGCCTGCACACACACACACACACACACAGTCAGCCTGCACACACACACACACACACACACAGTCAGCCTACACACACACAGTCAGCCTGCACACACACAGTCAGCCTGCACACACACAGTCAGCCTGCACACACTCAGTCAGCCTGCACACACACACTCAGTCAGCCTGCGCACACACACACACACACACACACACACACACAGTCAGCCTGCACACACACACACAGTCAGCCTGCGCACACACACACACACACACACACACACACACAGTCAGCCTGCACACACACACACACAGTCAGCCTGCACACACACACACACACACACACACACACACACACACACACACAGTCAGCCTACACACACACACAGTCAGCCTGCACACACACACACACAGTCAGCCTGCACACACACACACACACAGTCAGCCTGCACACACACACACAGTCAGCCTGCACACACACACACAGTCAGCCTGCACACACACACACACACACACACACAGTCAGCCTGCACACACACACATACACACACACACACAGTCAGCCTGCACACACACACACACACACACAGTCAGCCTGCACACACACACACACACACACAGTCAGCCTGCACACACACACACACACACACACAGTCAGCCTGCACACACACACACACACACACACAGTCAGCCTGCACACACACACACACACACACAGTCAGCCTGCACACACACACACACACACACTGTCAGCCTGCACGCGCACACACACACACTGTCAGCCTGCACGCGCACACACACACACTGTCAGCCTGCACGCGCGCGCGCGCACACACACACACACACACACACTGTCAGCCTGCACGCGCGCACACACACACACTGTCAGCCTGCACGCGCGCACACACACACACACTGTCAGCCTGCACGCGCGCGCACACACACACTGTCAGCCTGCACGCGCGCGCACACACACACACTGTCAGCCTGCACGCGCGCACACACACACACTGTCAGCCTGCACGCGCACACACACACACTGTCTGCCTGCACGCGCGCACACACACACTGTCTGCCTGCACGCGCGCGCACACACACACACACACACACACACACTGTCTGCCTGCACGTGCGCACACACACACACACACACACACTGTCTGCCTGCACGCGCACACACACACACACACACTGTCTGCCTGCACGCGCACACACACACACACACACACACACACTGTCTGCCTGCACGCGCACACACACACTGTCTGCCTGCACGCGCACACACACACTGTCTGCACGCGCACACACACACACACACACACACACACACACACACACTGTCTGCACGCGCGCGCACACACACACACACTGTCAGCCTGCACGCGCGCACACACACACACTGTCAGCCTGCACACACACACACTGTCAGCCTGCGCACACACACACACACACACTGTCAGCCTACACACACACACACACAGTCAGCCTGCACGCACGCGCACACACACACTGTCAGCCTGCACGCGCACACACACACTGTCTGCCTGCACGCGCACACACACACACTGTCTGCCTGCGCACACACACGCACACACTGTCTGCCTGCGCGCACACACACGCACACACTGTCAGCCCACACACACACACACACACACTGTCAGCACGCACAAACACAATGTCAGCACGCACAAACACAATGTCAGCACGCACAAACACAATGTCAGCACGCACAAACACAATGTCAGCACGCACAAACACAATGTCAGCACAAACACAATGTCAGCACAAACACAATGTCAGCACAAACACAATGTCAGCACAAACACAATGTCAGCACAAACACAATGTCAGCACAAACACAATGTCAGCACAAACACAATGTCAGCACAAACACAATGTCAGCACAAACACAATGCACTGGGAAGGTGATTTGGGGGGGGGGGGTCTGAGGGCGATCTGAGGGTGTGGGGGGTTGATTAGGTGCCCACATGGGGGAGACTGGGTCCTGATCTGATGGGTGGCAGACACAGGGGGTGACGATGGGAGATCAGTGAGGGATTACAGGGGGGAATAGATGTAAACAATGCACTGGGGAGGTTATCAGAAGGGGGGTCAGAGGGCAATCTGAGGGTCTGGGTGAGTGATCATGTGCCCCCAAGGGACAGTTTAGGGTCTGCTCTGATGGGTGGTAAGGGGTGATAGATGGGTGATCAGTGGGCAAGGCAGCTGTATACAGGGGGGGCGGTCAGGGGACCCTAGGGGGCAGTTAGGGACCTAATCTAGGGGATAGCGTCGCTAGATAGTGACTGGGAGTGATTGATGGGTTTTTATGGGGGTGATTGGGCGCAAACTGGTGTGCTGGGGTGAGCGGGGGTTCTGAGGGCTGGGCGATCGGGGGTCCGGGTGTGCGAAAGTGTTACTTTGTCCTCTGATGGTTGCACGACGAGTGACCATCAGCGGAGGAGGCAGCCAGCATAATACACTTTGTTACAACAACAAAGTGTATTATGTGCTTGTGATTGGCCAATCGCGCCTGTTTGAAACCCGCTGGCGCTGCTAATTGGCCAGCGGGTTACAGCACAGAGTGGGCGGGGCCAGTGTCCAGCATCAGATCACATCATTGATGCGATCTCCGCCTACCACCGATGGGCGTATTGCAGTCGTTTAGGCCCAGTACTTGCCGCCATTGGCTGTGGGCGGTCGGCAAGTGGTTAAATGCCACAATTTTTAATTTTCCATCTTTATATTCATTTTGTGTGCCATATGCTGTGTAAGATGGTGTTTACTATCACTATTCAATTTGCTGGTTTGTTTTAAATGCCACAATTATATCATTAGAATTAATGGTGCATGTAACCATCCCAGTTACAATTTGAACTAGAAATGTACAATGTCTCCCCAATCACCAGAGTCTACTTCATGTCATGGTCAGGGAACTGTTGATTTTATTAATTTAGCCAGGATGCCTGGGAAAGCCTCCTCAGTAACAGTTGAGGAATCTAATTACATTTATGTTTGCTAAAGAATGTTTCTCCTCTGTATGTCAGTGTATACAAGCTGTGTTTTTTCAGTATTTGTCAGGAACCAGTCCGACAAAGGCTTTTTATAAGCCAAAAGCTCACTGTTTATCCATCTCTAAGTTAGCCAATAAATGGTATCATCCTGATTCAAAACTCCTTGACGATGTTTATGGAAATGCCGACCTGGCATCTGCAGCGGACAAGACCAGGAGCCGAGGGCACAGGACGGCTGCCAGGGGCTGGAGGAAGCCCCAAGTGATTTTTGTTTTGCCTGGATGTATCTGTTAAAGGTACTTTCCTCAGATATAAAAACTCCCCCCCCCCAAAAAAAAAAAAAAAAAAAAAAACCCTGGCCGATCCTTTGCTGAGGCTGGGTGCACACTTGGCAGTGTGGAAAAGGTTGCATTCTACACGAGTTTGCCCTTTTCCTACACTTCCATGTTCATGCAAAACAGGAAGTGGAAATTATATTGCATCACCATTGACTTTCATTATGTGTTTTTGAAAGATTCATATTACAAAAGACATACCCATGCTTTTAGGTGGCCCATTGAGTAACATATGCAGAAACGCTGCATTTTATGAAACACTAGCATTTCTGCTAAGTGTGTTCCCAGCCTAATACCATTAGCCATAGACCCTGAACAAGCATGTAGCAGAACAGGTTTGATATGGTCAGATCTGAGACGGATAGCTGCATGCTGGTTTCTGGTGTGGTTCAGACACTACTGCAGTCAAATAGATCAGCAGGGCTGTCAGGCAAATGGTATTGCATAAAAGGAAATATGGCAGCCTCCCACTCCAGTAGTCCTTATGACTGCCAAGCCAATACAAATACAGTATGAGCTTTTCAACACAGTAGGTTAGACCTGGAGCAGTTAGAAGATTAACTAGGACTGTCATGTCAATACTTGCTTCAAAATCCTGTCATCTTACTGATTAGGGGCAATTAAAAACAAACATTTCCAAGGTCATGCAAATATGTATGTAGCTTGTAAAAAAAAAAAAAGTTCAAATTCATACAAGTTTACATAATTTTGCATGAATGTGACACTAAATCAGGGATGGGAGGGATAAAAACACCCACATTTTTAAAGGAATTAGGTTTATTTTACCTGGTATAAAACAAACTTTGAAAGCAGCAGAGATTCAAGTATATTTACACAGGACTAGGTTATACCAGCTTTGCAGAATTTCAAGTACATTTACAAAAGACTAAATTACACCAGCTTTGCTTTTCAGCAGAGGATCATGCTCATGATTCCCACGGAAGAGCACATCTTTGACTTGACTGAAGTACACACTGATCCGACTTCCATTGTCATCTGCTGCACTCCCAATGGGGCGGTACTGCCTGTATTTTCTGAGGAAAAATGAAATCAATTTAGTGACGCTCTGTCAAAAACTTTTTTTTAAAAGGACAACTGAAGTGGGAAGATTATCTAGACTGCCATATTTCCTTTTAAACAATAACAGTTGCCTAGCAGCCCAGCTAATCTACTTGGCTGCAGTAGTGGCTGACCACCACCAGAAATGAGCATGCAGCTAAATCTGTCAAAAAGTGCCAGAAACGAATCTGCTGCATGCTTGTTTAGGGGCTACGGCGGTATAAGAGGATCAATTGGATAGCCAAGCAACTGGTATTTATTAAGAAAATATGGCAGCCTCCTCTTGCTTCAGTTGTCCTGTAGTGTAAATGACTTGTGTTGTACATATGCACTAGGCATTTGGGTTTAATTTGTGGGCTCTGGTGCAGTTGGGTTTTAGATTGTGGGACAGAGGTGTAATGGGGTAGCAGCTCCTGCAGCCGAGAGCAACTAACCATTTACCCTTTAATATAAAGGTTCACCCCTCCATAGGTGTTCTGTGGCCACAGTTTCCAGGCAGATTGGGTGGGTGCTGAATGAGGCTCTCGTAAAAAGAATTGACCAAGTCTACTTAGTTTTCACCATTAAAAAAAAAATAAACGACTCAGGGATTAGATGCAGGGGCGTAACTAGAAATCACTGGGCCCCCCTGCGAATATTTGGATGGGTGCTCCCCCCCCCCCGGGTGCTCCCCCCCCCCCCCCCCCCACGGGCCAAATAATCATAATGGGGCAGCGTTTCATTGTAAAAAAAATTGTAAAGTGGGCAGCATTTCACCAGACAATTGTAATGTGGGCCAGAAAATCATAATGTGGGCAGCGGTCACCAGAAAATCATACGTGGACAGCATTCAGTCAGACAATCGCAATGTGGGCAGCAGTCACCAGGGGGAAAAAAAAAAAAAAAAAAAAAAAAAAAAAAAACACAATTCACTTACCTGTCAGGAGTCTCTCCCGGCCTCTGGTGCGCAGCTCCTCCAGCGACGATCCTCCTGTGCAGTGCAGCACATCTCCCGCGCTGACAGGCAGAGTGCAGGGCTACGACAAGATGGCTGCCGAAGCCCTGTACTGGAGACAAATAGTCTCCAGTGCAGGGCTTCGGCAGCCATCTTGCCGTAGCCCTGCTCTGCCTGCCGGAGGAATATGCAGGCTGCTGGAGCGGGGCATGAACTGGCGCAGCGTCTATTAGACGCTGCGGCCAGTTGAGCACCTTGCTGGGGGGGGGTCCAGAATAGGGCGGCAGCGCTCCCCCTGCGCACAGTGAGCGGACCCCAGAGCGGGACCGGGCCCCCTGCGGCTAACGAAATCGCATCCCCGGTAGGTACGCCAGTGATTAGACGACATTTGAGTGAGTGTTCTTCCCATGAGATAGTGCCCACTAAAGATATTGGAGAAATTAGTTGTAAAGATGTAGTCGGAGTACCTATACCCAAATCCCACCATTTGTGGTAAGATGGTTGTAGGTCACTGTGGGTATTCACTACAACATCATGATAGTTCCACTGGAGCTGGCCTTTCAAAAAAATATGGAACCCCTTACATGTTTCCAAACACAGCTCCATGTATTTTCCTTCAATACTCCCAATCACCTAGCACTGTTACCCACCACCTACTTTCAAAATTTTATGTATAGCCTTTTCTTGCAACACAGGGCACAACAGGACATTCTATTATAGGAATATAATCCACAGCACTACAGTAGGCAGGAAAAAAAAAATTCTTACTTGTACAAAATGACTCCAACCACTGCAGCAGCAAGAACCACCAGTCCAAATATTGTTAGGGTAGCAGAAAGAGTCTTGTTTGATCCAGGGCCTAAACAAAAATAAATTTATATCTACATCTACAATACCAAAATTAGTCAGCATTGGTGGCCTGCCCCAAATCTGTATATGGTAACCATTATATTGCAAGCCAGAAGATTGCCTGCCATGAAAGAGTCCCGATGCACAATGGGCACAAATTGAATTTCATGCATTGAGAACTTCCCACCCCAGTGCTCTCCTATAGGGACAGGAGTACACTGCCAGGGCGATAGATAGGATATAGAACACAAATGTCACCATTTCCAGTCCGATTACAAATTTTTGACAACCCTGCATTTGCGCCCACCCTAGTTATCTGGTGTCAAAGGAATCTGATCTTTGGACTCCTAGCTAAAACTATACTCACTGTAAAGGCACAAACAGCATTACATGTACTATTTGCAGTATTTTCATATCTGCAACTTTCTAGTCTTCTCCAGGTCTGGCATATTTTTTTTTTAGAAGGTCCAACTGGGGTAATTTGGGAGGAAGGTCCTCTTCAAACAGATCTCATAACTATGCAATTTTATTGGTTTAACTCCTAGGTCTGCTCCAGAATTCCAACACAAATATGAAGTGCTGAGACAATGCTTTTGTTTCTGTTACCTCAAGGGACTAGTCTAAAATCTGGAGGAATGCAGCTTCAACTCAAATCTGTGGCCAAGTGAATGAACATCTACAAAGTCTTATTTGTTACAAGACCCCAGTTAACCCCCCATAAATAGATTCCAGCTATTCCCAGCATACTGGAGAAACTGCAGTGTCAGGGATCATTCTATACAAACACTTATTCTGGACTTACCCTGTTATACAGAGCTTTGCTACTGTTAAGGAACATTCACATGTCATCCCAAAGCACCCCCTTGGATTTGCCTGTTGGTTCTCATCCAACATTTGCTGAACTATTAACAGCCACTCGCTGGCTATCTCTAAACACTGGAAAGACGTCAACTCCCGTTTATTTTGTAAATAAAAACAGTCGCATTTTTTTTTTTTAAACCCTAAAATTTATACTGTACAAAATGGGAAGCATATTTCACAAAGTTTGGGGATCATCCACACTGTCAGAATAAATCCACATGTAGGGTCAATGTGTTTTAATAGCTAACTGATGCCAATACTCCTCCCCCTCTTCATACCTCCCAGCTATAGAAGCTGCCATGTCTCCCCTCTTCTTGCTGCCCTTTATCCTGGGAAAGGAGGTGACAATTGCTTCAGAGTTTACAGAAGCCACAGATGCTTATGGCCCATACTCACAGGCAACTTTTTGGGCCTGTTGCCAGCACACGTGAGCGTGTGGGCAACAGCCCCTCGCCAGGTCCCTCCGCGTACACATGCGGAAGAAGGACCAGCGGCGCGACGGAAGCTGTCGCCGACGTTCCTATTCCCCCCGCCGGAAGCTCCGTATTCCTCAATGGAGGTTGCTGTCGCTAGTCCGCGGACTAGCGACAGTTGCAGCGGCAACTGTCGGCAGGCGATTGAGCAGTTCAACGGTGCATACTCACGGGCGACCTGTCGCCGCAACACGTGTGCCGTGGCAACAATTGTAGCCCGTGAGTATGGGCCATTAGGGTCCAATCATCTCCCCCCTTCCCCCCCCAAAAGCCTATGTGTTCTCTGCTGATATGTGCGCAATAAAAGGAGTCCTAATCTGCCTGAAATGTCTGGTTGGGCAGACCTAGAAAGTAGAATAAAGGTCTCTATTACACTTTGAAGCGAACAAGGCACCTTTTTTCCCCATTTTTAGAGGCCCATTTACAGTGGGGTATTGCAACACTAATGCAGGTCACTGCAATGCAAAACCTTTGCACATTTTTTGTGCATCTAGCGTAGTCTGAGGGCGCAAGGCATCCCAATGAGTGAGTTACTGCAAAATGCATGCCAACCATGAAGCACTCTGCCTATATGCTATGCATAATGTGCAGCCAGACTTTTCTATCCCTGCAACTCTTCACCCACTGAACACTGCCCAGAACTTGTAAACTGTTGACAATAACTCCCTCCCACCAAGATGGCCCATTTACCACTAAAACATACAACTACCACTATAGTGGTAAACATCTACGGTACTGCAATACTTTTAACATGGAGAGATAGCGATTTACAAGCATTACTAATCCATTTAGACCATAAATGTAAAACCTCCACTTACCCGGGACAGACACAAGGGTACTTGCAAGAGCAAGACTTGCACCATCACTCAGTGTAATATTGACACAGTAAGAACCTGGCTCTGTAAAACCTCTTCGTAAAGTTAGCAGACACTGGTCAGAAGGTGGAATCTGATCACAGACCATGTTCTGAGGAATCATGCATGAGGCATCTGAAACAGTTGTGCAGGCATCGGTGGGTAGGCTAGAGGGGAAAGACAAATTGTCATTAAGACCATTTGGTCACCACTCCGTATTGTCAAGGCACAAATAAGTCTGACAACAACTTAATGGGGTGGAAAGGGGGAGAAAGCCACTCACCTCCCCTCACAAGACACTACAAAATCAATTAGAGAACTTGCAGCCTGAGAAGACACTTGAACATTGGTGGTTTCAACAATGTTGACTCGAAGGATGCCATCTACAAGACCAAAAAAAAAAAGTTTAGCCTCAAATTTTCTAGACAAGTGAAAGAGTCAAAAAGTAAAAAAGGTCACCCACCTACAACTGTTATCTTGTTGTTGTAGTACCCATATCTGTTGATAAAGCAGCCAGAAGCAGGAGTTGTGAACATGGCAGTTGTAGGCAATGTAGTGGTGTGCTCTGTAGTGGTAACATTCTGCTCTTCTGTAGTTACTGGCAGAGTTTCAGTTTCTAATGGTAGCAATTTAGTAGAGTTACCTATGGAAGAGAAAATGGATAAATACTGCATATCCCTAGCAGCAAGCTACATTTGCCAAAGCTTATTTCAAGTCTTTAACCTCTTGAGGACCGCAGCCTTAAAATCCCCCTAGTGAACAGGCTTAACTGTTGGTGGCAGTGGATAGCTTCCCTGCCTACAGAGGGGACAGCAGTGTCACGTGGCTGTCCACAGTGCAGAGTTATTAGACGGCGGTTTCGCTGGGAGACTGACAGAGCGTGAGTGATCCCCTGCAATCTCCATTCCCAGCCATGCCAATCTGCGTGGAGTGGTCCTGGGGCTGCTTATGCCAATCGGCGTGGAGCAGTTAGGCAGCTAAAAACAGGGCTAAGAGTGGTACATCAAATTGCTGGCTGCAACTGTATGTTCAGGCCCATATTTACATCACTGGAGCCTATAGGCATAGATGTCTTGGCACCTTAGACTTTGCCCTCCATGGGCTGACAATGACCTACACCACAAATGTGCTGACTGGGCCAGCTGTCACTTCCCCTGCCTGACGTAGGTAGCTACAGGTGCCCATTTGTATTAATTAGCTAGGAGGTGCCCCTGACCAAAAGGGAGATCTCTGTGGATTTCCAAGAGCTGGGTGAGTAACGTCATTTACGCTCGGCTTAGGACTCTGTATAGGGAAGGAAGGAGGGAGGCACTTGGGAAGGGTGCTGCATTTCCATCATCAGGCATCTGTAGGCATGTGCCTTATGGTAAATGTGGCCCTGTGTACATTAGATTATCCTCAATTTTCCATTTGTAAGAAGTTTCTACTATGGCAACTTCAAGCGCCTGAAGTATTAAAGGTCTTGAAGTTTACAGTAGACATTCTAAACACAGCAGGTAACAAATTGAAGGTGATTGGCTACCCTAACATGAGAGAATCATACATCGCAAATTTGCATTGATCGACCAAGCAAATCACTAATGAGCAACCAACTAGTGTTTGAAGATTGATTGACTAGTGGCCCACACAAGAAATATCCTATGTGATTCACGTCACTAAATTAATCAGATCAAGGTTGTGCTTCCATGCCCTTAATCCAAACTCCATTTTGTAGACTTAAAACAATAAAAATAAAAAAGTGAACAGGAGCAGATTCCTTTACAGTCAGCTGATAGGCTTCCATCCTGCTTGATCAATAAATCTGCCCGATTCACCCAGATGTCAGTTATGGCTGATCACACACACTGGAACTCAATTTGAGAAAAATTCAAATTGGTGGGTCAATCGCACCAAATTGCTAGATGTATGCCCCCAAATTGTTTTTATATGACATTGTGGTCCATTTCAGAGTTTGATAAACTATGCTTTTGCTTGTATTGGACACCTAAATTTGGTACCATTTATTGCACACGTTAAAAAAATTTTTTGCTGCTAGTAGAAACTATTTTACTACTTAATTATGATAGTAAGATGTCTATCTATAATTTATTGAAGAAACCGCATTCACATACAAACACAGTATTCACAACAGCCTTCTTCCCCTCCCCCCCAAAGAAATAAAATCTGTTCCATCTTGTACAATAAAATCCTCCCAAGGAGAAACATCCCAGCCCACAAATTGCAATGTACCTTCTTAACAACAAATCACAATTCCCCAGCAAGAGACTCCTCCCCTACATCCTCAATTCTGTACTCTGATGAGTCTCATAACTTAAACCATCACTCCCATTTACCCCCCCCCCCCCCCCCCCCCCCATTTATCCTGCTGAAGAGCCATCAGATTCTCAGCATCCTTCAAAATATTAGCTTTGCCTGTCCATTCTCTAAGGGATGGAGGATCCAGACCTCTCCACTTAACCGGAATCAATCTTTTAGCTAACAATTGATCTCTTATAACTACTAATAGATTACAATGCATCGTGCACCACCACTAGATGGTTCCCAAACAGTAGAAGAACCAATTATCCTTCCAGAACTAATGAATACTTTATCTCCCCCCCCCAAAAAAAAAAAAAAAAAAAAAAGTCAAACATTTTAGGACACTCCCACACCAAGTGCATAATGTGCCTTTTCCCCCCCACCACCTCTTCAACATCCATAATTTACACCAGGATGTATAGAAGCCCATCAGGCATTTTATACCATTTAGTTAAAGTAAAATATCTAATCTTTACTGTGATCTAGACTCCTACTCACAAACCCCTCCCTCTACCAATGTTTAACCCCCAGTGCTTAACCTTAAAGCAGACCTGAACTCAGAATGCCCTTCAGGATACGTGAAAGCAGACATATTGTTAACATCCTGCACTTTCAAATGATCTTATCTGCCGTGGCAGTGTCATGTGACAGGGGGCAGATCAAATTACAACTTGTGAGATTAGACACAAATGAGGGGGAATATTACTCCAAATACACAGGGTGCATTTCTCTCATTTCCCTCTGTGCAGTGCAAGAGTTCAGGTCCTCTAATGCCAAGGACTACACATGCTGCCAAATGTTAAGCTGCAATTAGTGGCTTTAAACATCAGGCACCCAAATTACTGTTTATAGCTGCTAATACTAACATTGCCACCTATGGCAGCACTCCAGATCACCTCCTATGCCCATCATCCTTTCCCCAAGTTTATGCATGGATAGGCTGTGGAAAGAATGCTGCCCAGGTGAAGCCTTTGTAAGTAACCCACACAGACCATTTCCTATATTAGAACTTACTGGTGGTGTGTGAAGGCGTGGCGGTAGGCAGTTCTGTGGTTGCCATGTGTGTAGTAGCTGCAGGAGTTGTTGGAAGGGAAGTTGGTGGAACTGGTTTACAGGGCCCAGGGATAGCTGCCTTAATTGTCAAGTTCAGACTGAAGTTCCCTAGCATGGTGTAATTATGAGTGGAAACTGGGCTATTTGAAACAAAGGAGCCATTGCCATCACTGTAGTTCCAGGTAAATGACAATATAGACTGATCGAGATAGTGGCTTGGATCATGGATTTGTACATCAAACTGGATTGGAGAATCCTTGATGAAGATGTTGTCAGAGGCATTCTTGTCATTCTTCTGGGATATGTCCACATAAAAAGGAATTTCATCTGAAACAAGAAACACAAGAGACAAGAATGCTGTGAATCTGTTAGTCCATGGAATTGACTGGAACCTAAAATTCTCTGCTATTGGGTGGTTAAAGTTTTTGCAGCTTCATCATTGCAGATGGGTTACGAAAAAGTTAAGATGACGTAACTGCAGTTTATGCCTTACTAATACTATGCTGGCCTTGAGCACGCCTATTCAGCCACCAGGAGATTTGGATCTAGAGTAAAGCTGGGCTCACCCTGCTCAAGTCCAGGCGGCGTTAATTACTATTCCACCTCCAGGTCGCCATAGATCGTGAATACTTATGTGCTCCTAGTGTACTATTTTTGTACTTAAAGAAAACCTGAACTGAAAATTAAAAGTCAAAATAAGCATACACAAGTCATACTTACCTCCCGTGTAGTCTACTCAATCTCTTTCTCCTCTCCTGCATCCCATTTGTCAGCTGTGATCAAGGGAATTCTCCGTCCATTTTGAAAATGGCCATTACCCCATAACCGCTTTCTGGTCAGCACAGAACTGTAACATCGTACACGTGAGCCATAGGGAAACATGATCATTACCGGGCACATCAGTTGTCCACTCAGCTATAACTGACAGCAACTGATATATTTCAGTTCTGACAACATGTTGTCAGAACTGGAAGGGATCATTGTCAGAAGAAAATGGTGAGCTTCTGGGATGAACTGACGGCAAGGTAACTATTTAATGTTCATTTGAAGTTACCTCATGTGTTTATTTTAAATAATTTTACTCAGTACAGGTTCCCTTTAACGTTTTAAATCAGATAAGTACACATATAGCTGGATTTATCCCACTCATGTGTACAGAATATAGTTATCCTCTCCACTGATTTAATGATCCTCTGAAGGATGTTGCTGGCTGTACATCCAGACCAGGATAGAGGAACAAAGACCTGTAAGGCCCAGGGGAAAGCTAGAGCCGTTGACAAGTCTTACACATAGTTTGAATCTCCAACTTACCAGTTACAATGTACATGCCACTGGCTTTAGCAACAGGGTTGTGTCTTCGATAGCCTCTTCTGAACACTTTTACCTCAATCATCTGGGCACCAGCTGTGATGTTTGTTGTATTTATTGACAAGAAAGCTGAAGATTTGCCAGTTGTCTGGTAGTACTGGCCTGGGGATTAAAAAAAAAAAAAAAAAAAATACATTAAAAAAAATGAACTAAACCTAGAGTGGCACAACATACCAGATGCAGGAGCTTCTGTACTGAATATATAGCCCACAAAGAGTACACAAGCCAAAGTGTTGGTTCCAATATCTGGTTTGCACAAATAAGTGGCTGTACCAGCACCATTATATACCAAATACACTACTTCCTGGTCAGTCTTCAATGACCAACTCCTAGGCCACATCCCCTCAGAAATAAAATTGTGTCACCACAAAAGGACTATACACAGTATGAATGGTGAAGAGATCACAAGATGTGTTAAAGCATAGGCGGAGACTTAATGGACAACTGAAGTGAGGTATATGGAGGCTGCCATATTTCCTTTTAAGCAAGGCCTAGCTATCCTGTGGATCCTCTGCCTCTAATACTTTTAGCCATACACTGAACAAGCAGGCGGCCGATCAGATGTCAGATTTGACAGTTGTCGGACAAGATGAGCTGCATGCCTGTTTCTAGTGCGATTCAGATACTTCTGCAGCCAAATAGACCAACAGGGCTGCCAGGCAACTGGTATTACTTAAAATATGGCAGCCTCCATATACCCCTCACTTCAGTTCGCCAAGCCCTTTAGGATGTTTGGAGATGCAGTTAGGAATCTACTGCTCATCCACAGTGCAGGCCATTAGGAGAATTAACAAGTCATTCATGTACCAACCTAATGTTTGGAAGATGTAGATGTAGTTATGGCGTCTCCAGTCATGGTGGTGAGGAAAAGGTCGTCCATCAGGAAAAGTGTTGGCAAAACTGCAGTTCCCTTCACTACAGTAGTCTACCCATTTGGTCCAGTTGTACACATACTGATCTTGATAACCAGAGGTAGCTGAAACAAGTAGACTTGTTAGGGAAAGTTAACTATACTGTTTTTATTTAATATATACTGCTATGTTAATATTTACCATTTCCACATTTTTCATAAACAATATCGCCATCCTCATTCTCTTTTTGACATCTGGGAAACTGAAGAGTCACAACAAATGTAACATTTGACCCTATCAGTGCAGGACTGTCACTGGTCAAATGGGCTACTACTTTGCCTCCTAGAAAGAGAAAACAAGGAAGAATTGTCACTCTCAGATGGAACCAAAGTTAAATTGCTAGACTTCCTAGGGATGAGCAAAGACACGCAAATGCTCCAAGTTGATGCAAATTTATGCAGTTTGAAAATGGACCAGTTGAAACCCAGGTTTAAATTGATTGGTCCATTTTCAAACTGCATGTACCTGCATAACATTTTGCATGAACTCCAGAGATTTTGATCAAAAAATAAATAAATGCAAACACTAAGCAGAAGCCCCACAGAGACAATCATTGCATACATTCCTCCATGCATCTTCGACAAAACTGCAGATTTTCCCAAAGGGCGACTCCTGCGTCACTTAACCCCCCCCCCCCCCAGTAAAAATGCTCCAGTTTGAAGTCCACTTGAAAAGTAAGCTAGAACAGTAATCCATTGGTTGAGCAGTTTTAACAGTTTTTGGAACAGTGATGCCATCACCATCAGGTAACAGCACCAGCTGCCATTTGGAAGCTTTACATACCAGCAATATAACCTAAGGAAGCCAAAACCCCAAATTCCACTATGAACAGGCCTACAGTGCCAGAAAAGCCAGCTACTGGAACCCACCCTAGTATTAGTGCTATACGCCTATGCATTAGGCCAAGGAGAGAACCACATACAAACACTGATCATACAAGTTTAAGTACTCAATAGACTATACTTCAGCAAGTTAAAGTCTGTGCTTATATTTTCAACCAGTCTTGGAGCATCAGTAAAGATTGGCAGAGATGCAAATTCTGGCTTGTATGCAGCTTGAAACTGGGCCAATCAAAATTGACAGGAACTGCATTTGGGTAGTCCAAGCTACATGTAATTTGGTGGCCAATGTGATACAGATTCTGGCTTGCATACAGTTTATTACTGACCTAGTGGATGGAGTACAGTGTAATGTTGCCATCTTTGCAGTGACATGGTAGATGAAGTTTAATATTGTAGATAGATTACCCAAGAGGGAAGGCTCCGGATCCCTGTAGAGCCTTCTTGTTACTCTCTGGGTTCTCTGTTCAAATCACCCACTGCATCTTTGTATCTGCTTGAAAGTGCTCAGTGTTGAGTACTTTCAAAGACAAGCAGCTCCATACTACCCCCCCCCCCCCCCCCCCCCCCAAGACAAGCAGTTTTGTACACTTTGATGTACTTACAACATGCTATTCGGATTCTGAAATGGGGGGCCTGGTGGTGGAACAGGGCAATGCAGAGAGGACCAGGAAGAACTTAGGCGAGTATCTCGCCCCCAGGGTGGTTATAGTTATCCTTTGTAAAGTCAAGCACCATATTCAATAAAATGGCATATGCTGGATCAGAGTTTGATAAGAATTTTGAAATAGTGATTAAGAAGCCCATGCAAAAACATTCTGGAATGGGGGGGGGATCTGGATTGTGGGATACAGTTTTGGGCACCACACTATAGGAAGGTCATTAAAGTTCTAGAACAGGTACAAAGATGCACAAAACAAAAAAACTAAAGATTTTTGGCTTGCGGTGGGAAGGGGTGCAGGGAATTAGATTTTGCAACCTGTGCAAAGCGGGGTTCTTTTAACCAGTTAATGTAGAATAGCTCACATCACAGGAAGTAGTTCTAGTGAAATCAAGGGCATCCACAGCTATGACACATCTAGTGAAAAATGGCACCCCCTTCTGCCCGATATGTTTAAAATGATATTTATCGTTTTAAAGGTTAAAATAGTGCAGACCTTTTGAATGAAATTTATCGTATTAAAAAAACTTTTGTCTTACCTGAACAATATTTATCGTTTTAACCCCTGCTTTGCTGCAGTTTGGAATATTTCTGCCCGCCGGCTTTAATGTTTAATAGCCAAGCCCCCTTAAAAAGCTAAAAAACCCCAAATTTGCAGGGAATGTTAAGAAGAAAATTGTGAACAAGAGGGAAAATTCTCTCTTCAAAAAGACCTTATAGTTTGAGAAAATCGATGTTGAATATTCTTCTGACCGTGGGAAAATTAAACGCCCACCGACTTTAATAGCAAAGCCCCTTTAAAATGTCAGAAACACCAAATGTGTAGGGAATGTTAATAGTGGGAACACGAAGAAGAGAAAATTGTTCAAAAAGACCTTATAGTTTGAGAAAATCGATTTTAAATCTTCAAAGAGGAAAATCTATTTAAATTGCGCAATGACATTTCCGTGGAAGCAATTCCCGCTGACTTTAGCAGTTAATAGCCAAGTCCCCTTAAATCCTAACACCAAATTTGCAGGATATGTTAAAAAGATACTTGGAAATTTTTTTAAAAAATTGAAAAAGTTTATTTTTAAATTTAATTTTTTGGGATATGTTCAGAGTGGGAATTTTTTTGAGAAAAAAAAATGGGGTCCCCCCCTCCCGAGCCTCTGTAACCCCTTGTCCCCCATGCAGGCTGGGATAGCCAGAATGCGGAGCCCCGGCCGACTGGGGCTTCGCACCCTGAGCTATACCAGCCCGCATGGTCCATGGTATGGGGGGGGGGGGGGGCGGCCAAGCCTCTCCCTCCGGAGCCCCTTGTCCAATCCATGGACAAGGGGCTCTTCCGCGCCTCCCTTGCCACAGGTGGAGGCGACGACTCCCGGGGGGGGGGGGTTCATGGTGGCATCTGGGAGTCCCCTGTAAGAAGGGGACCCCCAGATGCCCACCCCCCTCCCAGGAGGAGTATAGGGGTACAAAGTACCACTTACCCATTTCCACAAAGGGTTAAATGAAATAAAAAGACGCAACAACGAGAAAAGTCCTTTAATGTTTTAAATTAACCACACTTACCTGTAAGAAAAAAAAAAAATCCCACGACAGTATCCTCCATCTTGCGACCTTCTGATACATCTTGATTGAAGATCTCCGCCGCCCCGATGCCACACCCGCCGCACTGCTCTCAGCTATACTAAGTATAGCTGAGTGCGTCTATACAGACGCATTACCACTGGCTGCTGCTGCCCTCCCTGCCTCCCCCCACCTGTCACCCTCACCCATGCTGGCACCCAATGCACCCTAGGTGCCAGCATGGGTGAGGGTGACAGGTTTGAGAGAGGCAGGAAGAGCAGCGGCAGCCAGCAGTAATGCGTCTGTATAGATGCACTCTCAGCTATACTTAGTATAGCTGAGAACAAAAAGCATCTTTAAACTTTGGCTCCAAGGCTCCCCATTGGTTCCTTATCGACCAATGGGGATCCTCCTGATCCCCATTGGTCTGTTAAGGAACCAATGGGGACCATTGGAGCTAAAATTTAAAGATGCTTTTTTGCTCTAAGCTATACTAAGTATAGCTGAGAGCAGTGCGGCGGTGGAGATCTTCAATCAACATGTATCAGAAGGTCGCAAGATGGAGGATACTGTTGTGGGATTTTTTTTCCTTACAGGTAAGTGTGGTTAATTTAACACATTAAAGGACTTTTCTCGTTGTTGCGTTTTTTTTATTTCATTTAACCCTTTATGGAAATGGGTAAGGGGTACTTTGCACCCCTATACTCATTTCTCCTGGGAGGGGGGCAGGCATCTGAATTCCCCTTCTTAAAGGGGACCCCCAGATGCCACCATGAACCCCCCAGGGAGTCGTCACCCCCACCTCCTCCTGGGGCACCGGAGGGGGGGGGGGTAGAGCCCCTTGTCCATGGATTGGACAAGGGGCTCCGGAGGGGGAGGCTCGGCCGCCCCTCCCCCCCCCGAAGCCCCCCCCATACCATGGACCATGCGGGCTGGTATAGCTCAGGGTGCGAAGCCCCAGTTGGCCGGGGCTCCGCATTCTGGCTATCCCAGCCTGCATGGGGGAACAAGGGGTTACAGAGGCTTGGGAGGGGGGACCCCACATAATTCTTTTCAAAACATTTCCCACACTGAACATATCCCAAAAATTTAATAAAAATTTTAAATTTTTAAAAAAAAAAAAAAATAATGTTTCCCAGTATCTTTTTCACATATCCTGCAAATTTGGTGTTGGTAGGATTTAAGGGGATTTTGCTATTAACTGGTAAAGTCGGCGGGAATTGTTTCCATGGAAATGTCATTGCGCGATTTAAATAGATTTTCCTCTTTGAAGATTTAAAAATTGATTTTCTCAAACTATAAGGTCTTTTTGAACAATTCTCTTCTTCGTGTTCCCACTATTCCCTACACATTTGGTGTTTGACATTTAAAGGGGCTTTGCTATTAACCGCTAAAGTCGGTGGGCGGTTAATTTTCCCCACGGTCAAAAGAAGAATATTCAACATAGATTCTTAAAAACTATAAGGTCTTTTTTAAAAAAAAAATTTCTTGTTCACAATTTTCTTCTTAACCTCCCTGGCGGTATGATTATTTCCAGATTTTCCAAAAGCGGTGCAATTTTTTCACAGGCTTTCAGACCCTAAAAATCATACCACTAGATAGATCTGGGGCAGCCCTACACATTCAATGGATCCAACTCGGGATTACTGCTCTAAGCTGTGGATTTCCGTCCCGAGCCTGACTTGGGGTTACTGCCAAGGAGGTTAACATTCCCTGCAAATTTGGTGTTTTTAGCTTTTAAGGGGGCTTTGCTATTAAACATTAAAGCTGGCGGGCAGATATTTTCCAAACGGCAGCAAAGCAGGGGTTAAAACGATAACCATCGTTCAGGCAGGACAAAGAAAAAATAAATAAATTTTTAAACGATAAATTTTGTTCAAAAGGTCGGCGCCATTTTTTAACCTTTTAAAACGATAAATATCGTTTGATAATGTAAGTGAACGGGGCACCATTTTTATCTAACGGTGCTGGGCGCCATTTTTCACTGACCCGACCTATGTAGGAGGAGGAAACCTCTATCCAGTCAGGAAGGGGGATTTGTGAGTAGTGATGGTCATATCTAGGAGAGCTTATGGAGAAGCATGTGATTTGTTTCATCAGCAGATGGATTTGTAAGACCCTGACTTGCTGTGATCACGTCCTGCTTTAGCACATGATCATGACTAGCAAATCACAAACTTCCACATCTATCACCTGAGCAAACTCACCACATGCTGCTCTATGATTTCTCCTAGAACAGACCAGCACTTTGAGGTTTAACTTTAAAAACCTTGCTTGAGCTGCATACCAGCTGTAAAGCTTGAAGAGTACATTGCTAGAAACAGTAGGCCTTTTTTCCAAGCAGACTGCATTGTCATGTGTAATTGCAAGAGGCCTACTCAGTTGTGCCAATCCTTACTGAGGAACTTGTGTAATCAGCACAAAGGCCTAGTGCACACCAGAGCGGTTCGGCTGCGGTTTGCGATCCGCTAGGGTAATGTTTTTCAATGGGCTGGTGCACACCAGAGCGGGAGGAGTTTTGCAAAATGCATACTCCTGGGCTGCTGCAGATTTTGGATTGCGGATGCGTTTCTGCCTCAAAGTATAGGAAAACCACAAACCGCTCTGAAAAACGGTACTTCAGAGCGGTTTGCCAGGCGTTTTTTGTTACAGTAGCTGTTCAGTAACAATACATGAAATCTACAACACCAAAAACGCTTCACAAAACCGCAAAATGCTAGCTGAAACGCTACAGAAAAAGCGTTTCAAAATCTGCTAGCATTTTGCGGATCTGCTAGCATTTTTTGGTGTGCACCGGGCCTAAGTGCTATAAAAGGCTGTGGGCCATGGCACAAATGTTTATTGGTTTGTTAGCACTTTCAAGTGGAGAGGTGAGGAAGCAGGATCTAATGCCTTGGGTTACATGAGAGTCAATGGTACAGAACAGATGGAGGATTTGCTATTGGCAGGAGGAGTGTAAGGATCTTGCACTAGTGATCCTACTCTTAGCAGCTGGCTCCCTGCAGTGTCTGTGCCCCCCCTCATCCCCTGCAACAGTGTGCTGCTCAAGACCTGTATCCCCTGGCTTGTGGAGCAGAGCGTGCAAGCAACGTGTCAGTGTTGCAATGGTTGGGGATTCTTCCTGTGTGGAAATCACTGTGTGATGTCTATGACACCATCTAGTGGGGTCTTGAGATAGCTGTATCACCCTTGGGGTACATATGGCTATGGGGAAGGGGGCTGACTTGTGCTGGGGATACATCTGGTTACTGGGAAGGGGGCTTATAAGCGACTCACTTTTTCCTGGTTCTGAGGGAAAGTGGGTACCTCGGCTTATATGTGAGTATATGCGGTAGTTACAGTTCTGATTCCCAGTGAAGATAACACACAAGCTGTTAACCTGCATATGGCTTCCAAAGGTTTTCTGTACAGGATTTGGACACTTTAGGCCCCTTTTACACTTACAGCATTGCGGTACTTTCTTCCACCCGCTCACCATTTAAGTCAATGAGAGACAATGCCTGAAGTGCTATAGAAATACTCTGGGCGCATACATGCAAAAAGGGCATGGGATATAGACAAACTTTAGAGATAACAATATATTTTCATGGGTGTTATAATCCAAGATCAAGTGATAAATGTTGAATTGTAACACAATTACAAGATACTGTCTAACAAACTATTTACACTTGTATTAAGCATAGTAAAATAAAAGATATTTACTGGAACTATGCCTACCCACACAGAACACTGACAATTTGTAATAGAATACTCTTTACACATGTATGCATAAAAAAAAAAAAAAAAAAAAACACCCTTGAAAACTACAATTTACACATATTTCTGAAAAGGTAAATACAAAAAAAGCTTCAAAGCAAAAGTTTACGCATTATAATTCTGAAAATGAATTTTAAACACAAGTCAACAAATTTGTAAACTACTTTTCACAAATCTTATTCTGTAAATGAAGAGTTGTTTCCGTGGTCTCGGCACCTGCTATTTAATAGGCACCCCAATTTCTTCTTTGGCACCCAATAGCCAGTATTTTTGTATTCAATCTATGGTGTGCACTTTTAGTCCATTAGCCATATGCGCCTTTCTTGCCTGTCCTGATTCTGGGCACCCACAGAACTTCAATCTGCAGTTACTTTGGTAATCCCAGAAGAGCCTCTTTCCCTTCTAGTTGCAAGTATAGCATGCAGTACGGTTGTTCCAAATCATAATGTCAGTGTAAAAGATCCCTTAATGTTACCTTTCCAGCAGTTTTCCCATCTGGGATCTTCAGATGTCCAGGCAGGATAGAGCTTCTCATCCCAAGAATGGCTGTCAGGGGACCAGCCATGTATCTGGTTGTGATGACTGTCACGGCCAGATCTTCCATACTCTGTCACATCCTGAAAGCCTGTAAATCAGGATAGCCGATTCAGAACATTACACAGCAGCCCCAAATTAAAAAACACAACTGGAGGCATTAATTGAGCACCTGTCTTAAGAGTATTTTCCTGTAACAACCTATAATCTCAAGATTTCTCACCTGTAACAATTAGGCTGGCCAGTCAATTAGTGCATGTTCAATATTAAAGGATTACTGTAGGGGGAAAAAAAAAAAAAAAAAAAAACACATGCCGTCTGCGGGGTACCATTAGAAGCCCCATGCAAGTTCCCCCTACAGTACTCCTTTAACCACTTGATGACTGAGGGTTTCCCCCTTGTGGACCAGAGCAATTTTCACCTGTCAGCGCTCCTCCCTTTCACCAATAACTTAATTACTACTAATCACAGCGGAATGATCTTCATCTTGTTTTTCTCGCCACCAATTAGGCTCTCTTTGGGAGGTACAGTATGCCAAGAATTTTATCCTAAATTCATTTTAACATGAATAAAAAAAAAAAAAAATGCATATTTTTCAGTTTTTGGCTATTAGTGCTAAAGTAAAACATTCTACTGTCGATAAAAGCCACACATTTTGTTCGCCCGTTTGTCCCGGTTATTGCAACATTTAAAAAAAAAAAAAAATCCCCAGTACAGTGTATGGCGCCAAGATTTTATTTGGAAATAAGGTGCATTTTTGCATCCATCGCTAGTTACAAGCCCATATATTAAAAATTTATAGTAATCTACTGCCTTGACATACAAAGCGTCTGACGTCAGATGCTTTGTGCCGCTAGCGTGTATGCGGCTTACCCGGCAAGATGGACGTCACCGCGTGGAGGCCAACACCAAACAGGTAATGTATAAATCTGCACTACATTACTTACATTTATACATTTTGGGGGTAGCAGCGGGGCGGACACAGCGGCTCAGCCGATTCCCTGATGATTTCATGCTGAAATTGGATTGGAATAGGCCTGTAGTGTATGGGCAGATTCGATTAGAGATAAAATTTGTCTCTTGGTCGAATCTGCACACACTCGTTCTAATGCATGGGCACCTTTAGTGTCAAAGTAGCTTCAGGTAAACAAATCAAAGTTGCTTTGGGGCCCAATTCCCTAAACTATGTATCCATGCCTATTGTTGGCGCTTCAGCAATGGGGGGGGGTGGGGAAGGGGAGACCACCCCACACTAACAAACCCCCACAGAACAAAAAAAAAAAAGTTTCTTTCTGCTGAGCACATAAGCATCTAAATGGAGACTAAGCAGCTAGGAGGTCCACAACAATGACAGGCCAAGGTCCATAGCAGAGAGCTGAGAATTGCCGATCTCCAGTGGATGCTCAAAGCAAATTTTCAATTAAAAACAAAAACCAAACAGGACAGCCAAAAATGGCTACATCACTTTGGGCTCTATGCACAAAGATGACAAAACACCGCAAAATTTGAGTTGCATACGCATCCAATTTTCATTAGCCATTTTTACCACTTCCACACGAGGGCCAACAGATTTAACACACACGGAACAGTGTGTAGGGAAGCATACTAAAATTGGAGGTAACTGGCTATGTAGTGGGAGCCAATTTGTTTAATTAATTGACATTTGCATGTGTTTCCATAGGGGAGGGGGATCAATGATAATCTCAGGAGGAGCTGTCCTGGAGGATGATGAGAGAAATTGGATGTGCATATGCCCCCTAAAAGCGGTCTAAAACGGACAAAATTTTCAACAAAAGTGTTTTTCCTACTTTATAACCCATACAATTATCATATTTGCTTTTGTGCACAAGTATTATTCATTTAGACATAACGGCCAAAGTTCAGTTAATTTATTTTTAAAGCTGCTGGTGCATTTTATTCATAACTGTTGTCATTCTGTTGTGAATGCTGCCAGCAGTGATTTCTGACCTGCGTTTCACCCCAGGACTCATCAGCTGGAGTCCTGCACAGCCAGAGAATGTTTACATAAATGTATCAAGTAAAGAATGTGTACACAAGATAACCTTAACAGCAGTTCGAATGCAGGTTCTCCCTGCAGGAGAAAGAGTCAGCCCTGTGATGTAACCCTTTGAATGCTGTTTTACAACAAAAAAATAAATAGTGTTAGTATATTATATGCTGTAAATAACATTTTAGAGCAAAGAAGAAATTCTGGTTTACATTCCTCTTTAAGGTAGCCACGGTTTCATTTTACCCCAATCAGTTGTACCGAAAGGCTTTTTATTGAAAAATGAGAAATCTGATCCAATTTCTTAATTTTGTGGGATTGACAAGCTGAAAAATTTCAGACCAACTTGTATAGTGTGTGATGGATTGTCAGTTATTCAGCCAGGAAAAATTCATATTGATCACTACCGTTGACTTTTCAAGCTATGCGATTTCTGATGCCCATTATCACTTCTGTTGGGACTGGAGAAGAGAATAGACACACTTTTGGTAAATGCAGTTGTAAGGAGCAGCGTGTGTGTGTACACCCTAGATCAGGGGTGTCAAGCTCAATTACAAAGTGGGCCCAAATTGAGCTCTGGGGCCAACCTCAATGTCTAGGGGCCACCTCTGCCCCCCCCCCCCCATGCAGTTCCCTGGTGTATAGTGCCCCATCCTTCCCCTATATGGTTCCCTGGTGTCTAGTGGCCCCCCTCCCTCTCCTATACAGTTTCCTGGTACCTAATACTTTTCCCCCTCCCCATATTATTTCCCAGTGGTGATCTAGGGCTTACGCTCTAATATACCTTCTCTGGTGGTCCTAAGTGGGCCAAATATAATGCAATATATAATAAGTGGGGAAACCACCTGAGTGCCACACACACACACACACACTTTTTCACTAGAAATTGGACCATTAGGGCTATTTCACACTAGAGGCTGCGGTAGAAAAGGCTGAAAGTCAGCATTTTGCTTAACGCCAATACATAGCGTTTTGAAAGCGTTTTACAGCTCATATGAAAACGTCCTTTTTGTTTTCTATAAAAATAAGTGAACAAGTCAGCTGTAAAACGATTTGAAAACGCTGAAGTTGGCGTTTTCCATTGACTATCATTGAAACGCCAACAGCCAACTTCGGCTGTAAACAGCCCTGAAAAAGCTCCTGGGAGCGTTGAACCACAACGCTCCAAAACGCCGAGTTAGATGTAAAAGGTAAAATGAAGGTTTATGGACTTTCATTTTACCTTAGAAAACGCCAACTTCGGTTGTGGTGTTAAAACGCCGAAAAAGTCCTCTGGTGTGAAAGGGCCCTTAGTGTCCACCTTTAGGCAGATTCAATGGCCACTCCCACCCTCCAATAACTAAAGCCTGGCAAACACTTCTAATTTCAATTGTCCATTTTTTTAACACTTCTGTGTAGTGAGGACCAACAGGTATGTAAACTCTCATACTTACATGAAAGTGGTAAAACTGGCCAAAATGTGAGGTTAATTCACCTTATGACATGAATAACTGGCTATCAGCTCAATGGGCACATCCTAAGTTACTCATTGAGTTCTTCAAGAGAAGAACTACACAAGTGTTAAACATTTGCATAAAAAAACAGGCACACCTGGAGCAAGTTCTCTTTTAAAATCATGCAATATCTAAAACAAAGATTAACACTTGAGGTTGCAGCATTACAGCAGCCCTGGCTGTGATACAAATCACTGCTCCAGTCAGCCACACTGCCCAATAAAGTTTTATTTTCCTTGCAACCCTACAAGCCACCAGAAGCCATAAACATAACTACACAGCTCCCAAAACACTCACGTTTGGCTGCCTGGACAGAGTATATGAGACAGAGAGCAATCAGCAGCAGGCAGCCTCCCAACCCAGTAGCCTTCATCCTGGAAGTGATCAGTGCAATGCTCTCTGTTCCCAATACAGCAGTATTTAAACTCATCAGCTCCACAAGTCACAGCTGCAAGTAATAGCTGTCAGCCTCTGCTGGTCCCGCCTCCTTTGTTTAGGAACAGCCTGCAGGCCCATCATGTGATAGACAAGGCAAGACAAATAACATTTATATCACGCTTTTCTCCTGGCGGACTCAAAGCGCCAGAGCTGCAGCCACTAGGACGCGCTCTATAGGCAGTAGCAGTGTTAGGGAGACTTGCTTAAGGTCTCCTACTGATGATGGAATTAGGGAAAGATGCTGGATTTTACGTCCAGGCTGCTGCTTCGCTGCTCATGTGCTTATGAGTCACTCTCATGAATCTCAGACTTTTACCAAGTTTCTCACATTTCAGAGGTGTAAGGCCCCATTCACACTACAGAGTTTTGCCACGATTTCGGCAAAACGCTCAAACGTTAGCGCTTTTTAAAAGCGCTAACGCAATGAAACCCTATGGGTCCGTTCGTACTTGGACGGTTTGCGCTAATCGGCACAAATCACCCAAAAATGGGCAAAAACACGAAACGCGGCGCCTGCACAATTTTCAGGCGATTTCCCCGGTGATCGCGATTCAGTGCTATAGAAGCGTTAAACGTGATCGCGGCAAAATCGCCGCAGTGTTCAGTGATTTTTCCGCGTGAAAACACGAAAAATCACTCCTGCAAAACGCCGGAAAGAATCTCCGGCGTTTTGCGTTTCTAAGTGTGAATGGGGCCTCATGATAGGCCTTCTGCAAGAGATGCAGTAATTCTCTCTGTAGCAGGGAATGTGTTCTGCAGGGACTACAACCCAAATATCTGAGTTTGGCACAATGTACTGGGCCTTCTATTTGTCTCATATTTACAGATGTGCACCTGCTAGGCGGCAATTCGGCCCCACTTCCCAATTCTCAGTGTACAGGTCTTCCATCCAGTAGTATTATCTGATCAGTAATCCAGGAATATTTTGAAATAAAAATGCAAATCAAGTGTAATAAATGTAATTAGCACTGTGTAGTATCGTGCAGGTTGGTTCTTATGTGTAAAGCCTGGTACACACGTCCAATTTTAATTGGCCAATGACTGGCCAATTTTATCACCTCCATACTTCATGCATCAGGTGACTTGGAGGCAGATCAACTATCCAATTCGATTATAATAATCAAATTGGATGAAAATCGGTGCCTCCAAGTGCATACCCAACAGACGATGCGACCAATTTTGGGACGAAAATTGGTTGCATTCTCGATCGCGCATGCTGCAAGATGTTGCTCAATCGGGTGTGCGACGGTAATGGCGAACGAAACCCCCAATGCTGTCCTCCCAAATGTAAATGTCCACAGCGGTGCCCCGTGTAAAGGATACATTATCTGTCCGTGGCCTGCGCTCGTCCCTCCTCTGGCTTCCGGCGCGCATTCCCCTCTCCATACACGCACGCCAAACACTGATGTCAGGAAGTGAAAAAACGGAATCGCTCTACAAAAGAGTTTACAAAAACGCTTATTAAAACCGCCCAGCTCACAGAAATCGCCGGGAAGGGGGAAAAAAGTGTCAAAAACCGCCCAACGCAAACGCAACCGCGATCGGAACGCAATGTGAACAAAGCCTCACTGGATGTAAAGGGAAAAATAGCACCAGGTACACACCAGTGATAAAAAAAACGGTATTAACCACTTCAGCCTTCAGTCGTTTTCACTTTATGCATCCGAGCAATGTTCACCTCCCATTCATTAGCCTATAACTTTATCACTACTTATCACAATGAACTGATCTATATCTTGTTTTTTCTGCCACCAATTAGGCTTTCTTTGGGGGTACATTTTGCTAAGAGCCACTTTACTGTAAATGCATTTTAACAGGAAGAATAAGAAAAAAACGGAAAAAATTCATTATTTCTCAGTTTTCAGCCATTATAGTTTTAAAATAATACATGCCTCCATAATTAAAACTCACGTATTGTATTTGCCCATATGTCTCGGTTATTACACCATTCAAACTATGTTCCTATCACAATGTATGGCGACAATTTTTTATTTGGAAATAAAGGTGCATTTTTTCCGTTTTGCATCTATCACTATTTACAAATTTAGAATAAAAAAAATATAGAAATATTTCATCTTTACATTGATATTTAAAAAGTTTAGACCCTTAGGTAAATATTTACATGTTTTTTTTTTTTTATTATTGTAATGGTTTTTTTTTTTTTATATTAAACATTTTATATGGGTATTTTTTGGGAGGGTGGGATGTAAACATTACTTTTATAATGTAAATGTGTGTTAAGTTTTATTTTTTTTACTTTTAGTTGTAGTTTTACTTTTTGGCCACAAGATGGCGGCCATGAGTTTGTTTACATGACGTCACTCTAAGCGCAACATACGCTTAAAGGGACGCATGGGGGACGCAACAGCCAGAAAAAGCGGAGCTTCTGAGAGAAGCTGTCGCTTTTTCTGCGGGGGAGAAGAATCAGTGATCGGGCACCATAGCCCGATTCACTAATTCGTGGACTAACAATCCGCCGTCGGGAGCGCGCGATCGGCTGCGGGAGCGCACAGACGCGCACATGGCCTCCTGGGCGTAGCTAGTACGTCCATGAGGCCAAAGTAGGATTCCAGAGCTGAAAAGCCTCTTCCTGGTTGCCGGAGTCGGGGTTCACTGCGCCTGCGCTGGCCTGGCTGCACGTGTCCTACACCGCGCGACCGTGGCCGGGAGAGCTCTGCGCATGATGAAATCACTGGTTTCTGTAAAAATGCCCCTGTTCAATCGAGACAAATGTACAAATCATGAAGCAAAATGTTTGAGGGGAAACGTCTGCGTTTCCTGCAGACACATGTGTGATCCCTCACTCACACTGTGAAATGCAAGTTCCAGAGCAAATTTTTTTTAACCTCCTTGCCGGTTATCCCGAGCTGAGGATTGCTCTGGACCTGCTGGGCCGATTTTCTGAATTTTTTTTTCCTACACGCAGCTAGCACTTTGCTAGCTGCATGTAGTACTCGATCGTCGCCGCTACCCACCGTGCCACGCCACCCCCCCATAACCCCTTGCGCAGCCTGGCCAATCAGTGCCAGGCAGCGCTGAGGGGTGGATTGGGATTCCCGGTGAGGTCATCGCGATCGTCGCCATGGCGACGGGGAAAGCCAAGCAGGAAATCCCGTTCTGAACGGGATTTCCTGCTTGTGCAGATCGCCGGTGGCGATCGGAGGGGGTGGGGGGATGCCGCTGCTCAGCGGCTATCATGTAGCTAGCGCTACCCTAGCTACATGATTTAAAAAAAATAAAAATTTTAAAAGTGCTGCGCTGCCCCCTTGCCGACCTAATTGCAACGGCAAGGAGGTTAAATAAATGTGCATTTTTTTACATTCCTGTTAAAGTTGAATTGCTCCAAAAACTGCTACACTCGTAGCAAGATTTCGATTTTTTAAAATTTGTAATGATGCTGTGGGAACATCCTCATACAGTGACACTGCACTAGCACTTTACTGATCGCAGGCAAGCATAGCAGAAAATGCATGCAAAATTGCACATCATTTTAGTCTATAGGACACACAAAATTGCACTGGGATGTGTTTTCAATGCAAGCTCCTTCTTCCTGCATACTGTACTGCAAATCACATGCAGGGTTCTCCTATGATAAATCAAAAACGCATGCAATTTGCATTCGTTTTTGGGCCCTATATGTCCCCTCATTTTTTTTAAGTGGTCTGTGTGCCTGTGCCAAACTGTGTAGTGCCAACAGGTTTTTTTAGCTACAGTAACAAGCTTACCTCAAAATGCAAATAACAGAAACTTCCCATTTCAGACGCGTTTTAATGAGTTTGCGGTTCGCAATAAAATGCATATATGTTTTGTATGCATTTTGCATGCGTTTTTTTCATGCGTTATGTAAATTACAAGGGAGTCAACAGGAAGCGGAAATACATTATTGAGGCCTCTTTCACAGTGCGACGTTATAGTCGCACGTTTGAAAATGTTTTAACGCAGACCAACGCACAGCAATACTAAGTCTGTGCGACATTCATAGTGCACACTTTGCGTTTGTGTGCAACGTGTAGCATTATTAGAAAGTGCTGCATGCTGTGCATTATACACGTTATTAGTAATGACCTGGAAACATACTTTTCATTGCCTGTATGCTCTACTGTATGCAACGATAACGGGGCATTAAGTTGCGTTGCAACTTTTTGCGGGGCGTTGCGTTGTAATTTGCGTTGCGACCAACTGTGAAAGAGGCCTAAAATTGTTTTGTTTTGTATTTTAAACGCCAGCAAAACGCATAAAAAACGCACTAAAACGCAATACCTCTGCAGCACCATTGACTTTCAGTATGTGCGTTTTTTATGCGTTTTTTAAAAAGCATGCAGCAAAACCAGCGTTTTTAAAAACGCACATTGCAAAGCATATGCCTTTTTTTCATGAGGCCTATTGATTTGCATTATGTGCGTTTTTTGCTACGTTTTCTGCAACGCTAGCGTTTCTGTCTAGTGTGTTCCTACCTTAAAAACAACGGGATGTTTAAGCTATATAAATAATTTATTATTAGATAATTTTTTTCAGTTAATATGGAGTTTCATAGGTGATTACATAGGTGATCTTTTGTCCCCATACTTACACCACAGTTACATTCCATCCCAAGTGATAATAATCATAACAATTTCAGGACGATAACTGATCACCAAGTCATTTCAGGCCTTGGATATTGACAGTCTAGAGCTGCCAAAAGCTTGTTTTTTTGTTGTTTTTTCAGAACTTGTGAGACCCCTGAACTCTCCTCACATAGCTTAACCTTAATCTTTTCTGGGCTGTTTTTAACCTTATACTCCTCACTCCCCAAAGCCACAGTCTCTTCCTTGCTGCTTCCTCGTCCTGTCACCCTGTCACCTCATATTCCAATCAACTGTAATTTCTTCCCTGACTGATGCCAAACCTAACCTAGAGCTGGATCATCCACAACACAAGGCAAACCTAGGCAGTTGCTAGATGTAAGAGGGGTCACATATTGACTAGGCAGCTTTGTGGTAGTCTGTTACCCAGAATCCCTTGCTTTTGACTTTAGTCTTTGTACATTTTAGGCCCCGTTTACACGTAATCAGTTGGTACACATTTTTTTTCTTCTCCATAGCAGTGCATTGTGAAAAAGATTTCAGTTAAAATGCGTTAAGTGTGAACTGTGCCATTGGGAAACATGGGCATTACTTTGTATATCAGTTGTCATTTCAGTTATAACTGAGAACAACTGATTAAGTGTAAACGGGGCCTAATTCCAGTGCAGTTCATTCCTTTTCATAGAGAGACTGTCTTTTAAGGAAAATTTCACAACCTTAAAGAGAACCCGAGGTGGGTTTAAAGAATATTATCTGCATACAGAGGCTGGATCTGCCTATACAGCCCAGCCTCTGTTGCTATCCCAAACCCCCCTAAGGTCCCCCTGCACTCTGCAATCCCTCATAAATCACAGCCACGCTGCTGACAAACAGCTTGTCAGAGCTGGCTGTGTTTATCTCTATAGTGTCAGTCTGCTGCTCTCCCCGCCTTCTGCAGAACTCCGGTCCCAGCCTGCATCCCTTCCCTCCCTGCTGATTGGAGGGAAGGGACGGGGGCAGGGACCGGAGCTATGCAGGAGGCGGGGGAGCAGCTGAGACTGACACTACAGATGTAAACACAGCCTCACAGCATGGCTGTGATTTATGAGGGATTGCAGAGTGCAGGGGGACCATAGTGGGGTTTGGGATAGCAACAGAGGCTGGGCTGTATAGGCAGATCCAGCCTCTGTATGCAGATAACATTCTTTAAACACACCTCGGGTTCTCTTTAAAGTGGTTAATTGTATATTTTCACATTGACTTTCTCCTCTGAAAAGATTTATTCCCCCCCCCCCCCCCTTTAGCATGTGATTGTATTATGCATTATTTATACCATTACATTGCACAGGAACACAGAAGCAGCAAATTTGTTTTGAAATATGTATCATTTCTGAGGTTGTCCCCCTCATGCTGCTGTGTCTGTATCTGTACAAAACATTCTTATTTTTTGCTCAGGGCAAGGGATGGGTTTGTAAATCTACAGTAAGCATCTTTGTAATAATGGGGTCAGAAGAACTCAATAGCTAAAGTGAGCCTTTACCAAGTAAAATTATTTAAAATTCTGTAAACACGATACACCTGCAAACAAATATTACATACTTACCTTACCTTTCCGTAAGTCTTTTTTAGTTCTGACAAGATTTTGTGAGACTTGTCTCTCCAAAAACTGAAAGTCCTACTTAAAGGGGCACTACAGCGAAAAACTGTAACATTTAAAATATGTGCAAACATACACAAATAAGAAGTACATTTTTTCCAGAGTAAAATGAGCCATACATTACTTTTCTCCTATGTTGCTGTCACTTACAGTAGGTGGTAGAAATCTGACAGAAGTGAAAGGTTTTGGACTAGTCCATCTCTTCATAGGGGATTCTCAGCAAGGCTTTTATTCTTTATAAAGATATTCCTGAAAAAGGATTTAAACAATGATGCTGGCCAGCTTCCCTGCTCCCTACACAGTTTTTTGGCAGTTGAACAGAGCAACTGTCATTCACTAAGTGCTTTTGAAAATAAATATATCCCTGAGAATCCCCTATAAAGACTAGTCCAAAACCTGTCACTTCTGTCTGATTTCTACCACCTACTGTAAGTAACAGCAACATAGAAGAAATGTAATGTATGGCTCATTTTACTCTGGGAGAAATGTACTACTTATTTTTATATGTTTGCACATATTTTAAATTTTACAGTTTTTCGCTGTAGTGCCCCTTTAAGGTGGCCACGCATCATACAATTTTTAAAATATCTTTTCAATTCAAAAATTGCAGATTGTAACATGTCAAAAATCTGACCAATGCAGTACACACATATGTTCAGTTTTTCCCCAATTATGAAAAAAATGATTGAAATGATTGAAAACTCAAAAAATTGCTTGGGTCTATACATCAAGAATTTGTCAATCTACCACACTTTATTCAATTTACATATAAATTGATCAGAAAAATCCAACATTGCAGGTCTTCCTTTATCGAATGAAAACAGGAAATTCGATCAGATTTCTCGAATGAATAAAAAAAACAGCTTTCAATTTTTTTTGTACAACTGATTGTTTTTATTGAATTGCCATAATATTGGATCATTGTATTGTATGGTGTGTGGTACCTTTACTTTTTACTTTTTTTTTTTACTGTATCAGTTGCTGTCAGTTATAACTGAAAGGATGACTGATGTGCAAGGTAATGTCCATGTTTCCCTATGGCTCAATGGAGTGCTGACCCAGAAGCTGTTACAGGGTCATCGCCAATTTTAAAATAGAGGACAGAGAATTCCAGCGATCACAGTGGACCATAAGGACACAAAAGAAGAGCAAGTGATTGATGAGCAGACTACACAGAGGCAAGTATGACGTGTGTGTGTTTATTTTGACTTTATTTGGACATCTTGCAGCATGTCCAATCGATACATGTGACCATTCAATGTCTGCCCGAAATTGGTTACATCGTCAATAGGGCATCCTCTTGGCGGCACCAATTTTCATCCGATTTGATAATTATTGAATCAGATTGTCGATCGGCTGCCAAGTCCCTAGATGTTTGGCCACCTTAAGGCAGTATAGATCTGTCCTATCTACTCAAAACAACTTTTCTTATTCTTTGGTTTCTTGGCAGGCAAGTCCTAATTCTTCTGGTTTCAGAAGCAATGTGATTACTTTATATTCCGGCGTATAAGATTACTTTTGAACCCTTTAAAATTATCTGAAAAGTCAGGGGTCGTCTTATACGCCGGGGTGTCATACATGCCGGGTGATACGCCCTGTCCTTTTACCGACCCTCAGATCTCACTGCTAAGCACTGTACCGAAGCGGCGCAGGCGCACATGTGTGAGATCTGAGAGGCCGACGAGGAGGTAAATAGGATACAAGAGAGGGTAAGACGGATGAAAGAGGCATGTTTTATGGGTACAGAGCAATCTATTCTTCCATTCCGCTCTGATAAACAGGTAGACAAGGAGAGCTGACCAATCAATACTGTTATATACTGGGTACCACATACAGTAAAGCACCAGTATCTGTTCATACATAGCAACAGCATATGATGTTTTTTAAAATTTGTATTTGGTGTGCGTTGGAAGAGGGGTAGTCTTATACGGCGAGTATATCTCAAACTCTATATTTTAACTGGAAAAGTTGGGGGGGGGGGGGGGGGTCGTCGTACACCAAGTCTTATACGCCGGAATATATGGTAACCATCTAAGCCGCTATATAGGAGGTTGGGTACAGGTTAGAGGGCCTGCCACTGCTGTGCTGATATCGGTTGCAAATTGACAGGAAGTAGGAGTATCATATCAGCCTAAAGGTGTGTAGATACCATATATACTCAAATACAAGTCGACCTCGTATATAAGTCGACCCCATTATTTGACTCTCTTAAACTGGAATTTTTTAAAGACTCAAGTATAAGTCTATCCAGCAAAGTTAATGGCTGCACTTGGGGACCAGAAGGGGTTAATGGCTGCGCTGCATACAGTATTGTAGCCATCAACCCCTCCTGGCACCCAAGTGCAGCCATAAACTCCTCCAGGCCCCTGCATCCCTTATCATTTTGGCTTACCATGTCCCCAAGTATCTGTTTCCCCTTTTCAAGCAGACCTGAACTCAGAATGTCCTCTCTGCAATGTTTCTACTTCCTGATTATTGGAAGCAGACGTAGTGTTAACCTACTGTGCTTTCAAATGTGCTTATGTGCCATCTCTGCTATGGCAGTCAGGTGACACGGGAAAGATCAAATGACAACTTGTGAATAGACACAAATGAGAGATAATTTAACAGGCTAAAACTCTCTAAATACATGCAGGGTGCACTTATCTATGTTTTCCTTCTGTCTTGCGCAAGAGTTCAGGTCCAATTGTGGCCAGTGCTGTTAACTTACCCCCTCCTCCCTCCATTGTGGCCAGCGTTGTATTAACTTTCTCCCTCCATTGTGGGAAGTAGAGTAAAACACCACTCACATCACATCACCCGCAGCACCGCCGCCCCCTCCCCATGAGCAAAAGCAGCCAGCGTACCTTCCCTTGTTTATTTATATGCACAATGAGCCGCTGTAATAAGAGATCCGGAAGCCTCCATTCATGAATTTCGCATCGGGCGCAGTGTCCTGTAACTCGTACTCTCTCTCTCACGCTGGTCTGCCTGTGTCAGCGTACCTTTGACTCACGTGACTTCGGGAGCCGGGGCAACGCTAGCCTAACACAGGCAGACCAGCGTGAGAGAGAGCGCGAGTGACAGGACACTGCGCCCGGTGCGAAATTCATGAATGGAGGCTTCCGGATCTCTTATTACAGCGGCTCATTGTGCATATAAATAAACAAGGGAAGGTACGCTCACGCTGGCCACTGAAGCTCGCGGGGGGGAGGGGGCGCCGGTGCTGCGGGTGACTCTACCACTTTGCCAACAATGGAGGGGGATAGTTAATAGTAACCACTAGAGATGTAGTGAACGGTTCGCCGGCGAACGGTTCCAGGCGAACTTAGGGGGTTCGCGTTCGCATGCAGCAGGCGAACTTTTGCGGAAGTTTGATTCGCCCCATAATGCACTATGAGGGTCAACTTTGACCCTCTGCATCACAGTCAGCAGGCACATTGTAGCCATTCAGGCTACACTAAGCCCTGGAGCCCCACCCCCCCTTATATAAGGCAGGGTCCGGCGGCCATTACACTCACATGTGTGCCTGATAGAGAGAGGAAAGGGACAGCTGCTGCAGACTTTTTCTCCTAGGGACAGATTAGTTAGGTTCTAGGCTGCTTTGCTTGCTCCTGACTGATTATTATTGCTTTTAAAGCTCCCATCAACAGCAACAGCTCTTTTCAGAGCTCATCCTGTACATATTTTTTTTTCTGTGCGTCAAACTGACACTTTTGTTGCATGCACAGCCTTGCTAATTGATAGTGTGTGTGCCACTGCCAGCAGCCCAGCACATTCAGTGACTACCTGTGTGTGTGACAGGGAGCTGCACATTGCACTACCCAGTACTGCATATATCCCAGTGTTATAATTTAAGTAGGCCTCAGTTACTTGGCCTGAGTTTTATGTAAAAGGCTTGTCCGCAGTGTATGCCTTTAAAATAGACAGAGGCATCTCAGGGTCTGCGTGTAGCAGAAGATACACGCAGATACTGAGAACATGTTCCTAAGAGAAGGCCATCGGTTTACTCTGACCTCCACTTACAGGACAGGAACAGTAAACATTGGCCATATTTACTAAACATTCACATTCCCGCATCTGGGTCAAGTGCCTCATCGATTATTAATCGAGTAGGTGTGTATGATGACACCACAAGTGAGTCCACCAATAGACTTATTTAGGGGGTGGCGAAGATGATGTCATATTTAACTCTTTCCTAGCCGGTATTAAATCTGGAGCGAGCAATGGAGAACTCACTTCTGCTTCTTCCTTCCGCACTAGCTCGCAAGGCCGACTTGGACCTCTAAGCATGTTATTCCTTTATGTAATCTGATATAATGTTTGCTGTACATAGGTAGATTAGTGTAACGTAGTTAGGAAGAAGGTACCTGATGGACTTCAAGAGGGAGTCTAATCATGAGCTTATAACGCAACATGAAGATTGGCATGGCTAGGATATGATGAATGTATCTATCTGTATTCCTGTGACTTGAATAAATAACGGAAACATTGAAAGAAGCCTGAGCAAGTCTATATCCTGTTTGCTGTGTGGAGAGTCAAGTGATCTCACAGTCTGTGAGACGATGGTGTCGAAGCAAGGTGATAAGAACAGTTTATAACAGTGGTGCCGTTAAACCCTTCCCTGTTTAGCAAAACAGGTGGACGGGCCGGGGCCGAAAAAGAAGTTTTCAGGATATTCCACAGCAAGACAAGCGGAATAGACGGACGCAGACGGTAAAGCTTATCAAGCTGATACTGATAAGTGGTGTGGGAAGTGTGCGGGAGTCAAGCACACGGCAGCGATTCGAAAAATCAGCGGCGAAACTCTTGGACGTTACACTGTAACTGCATGTGCACACAGTTACAAGCCTAAAAACCTGGGTCAGAAGGAACTCTCCGAGGCTACGGCTGCTCGCAACTGCCGCTGGAGATTGATCCGCTGTGGGGGAAGGTGGATGCCCCCCACTGACGTTCCGGTGTCCACAGAGGTTTCGTGGGAAAAGTTGCGGAATGCTGGTGAATTGCGAAGAATCTGCTGCTCAAGCAAGTTTGTTTACGTTGTTGTATGGCCTTATCTGTGTTGTATTTGGGTATTATAACAAGGAGAGGTTAATGTGTTAATGTGTACATTCTGTGTTAAGTGCAGCATGGTGGCTGCGGGCTTCTCATCTCTCCCATGCATGGTGGGAGGGGGGAGTCTGGTTTATGTGCTTGGTTTTTTTTTTTTTCTCCCTCTTCAGATTCAAGCTTCCTGTGTTGTATATTTACGGAGTGGTTATCTCTGCATTTGTCTCAGGCATGTTTGTGCTGGCAAGAAGTTTTTTTTCTCTTCTCTTCTCTCCCCGTCTCTACAGAGGCTGGGAAAAAGGGGGGGGGTCCCCCGCAGCAGGAGATAAGCCAGCGGTGCTTCAGTCTGTTGGGGCTGGATGGGGGGGAGAGAGGGGAGAGAGGAGGAAAGCGAGTGTCTTTCTGTTTGTGAGATGTTCTGCACGTTTCTCGCATTTCCAGTCAGTGCTGCTGCTAACATGTTTTTTCAATGTCTGTATTGTGTTGAAGTTCGAGCTGGGATGTTAACAGTTAAAACAGTTACAGTGGTTTGGAGTCGTATAGCTCGCTCGGGCGGTTCTTAGTTATGTCTGTGATAGAGTGAGAAAGATTCCTACGTCTCTGGGGATCCGTATGTCTGATTGCAGTTCGGATTACAGCTGAGACGTGAAGGAATGCTGAGGCTGATTTTTGTGCACTGTGGATAGATGCTGTGTGTGACTAGGCATAAAAAAAAAAAAAATGTTTGTTTGTATTTTGTTCTCTCTCCTAGGTCTATAGGAACGAGAGGCTGCTATGGGAGCAGCCATCTTGGCTGGCAGTCCAGGACTCAAAATGGCGGCAGTGGAGAGAGCCCGCCCCCGTGAGTCATGGCCCCCACACGTCATGGCAGGGGGGGAGGAGGGGCTGGGGGGATCCACGTCACGTCAGGCTGTGCTCGCGGCTCCGGGCAGAGCAGCTGAAAGGAAGGGGGGGTAGAAATACAGAGACGTTCTCCTGTGTGTCTCGGTTCTCAAAGTATTTCCCCAGAGTTTTTCCCAGAGTCCATGGACAGGAATGCCAGAATAGGAAGTGTTTCCCAGCTCGGTGCAGGGACACACGGAGCAGTACAGATCGGAAATGGGTCTGTACTGTGTTGCTTATGGGATTATTCCTGTAAGTGAGGCACCTTAATGGGTGGTGCAGCATGAGTTCCCAATAGAAGGAAAGGGGGACAGCGCATCAAAGGGGGTGCAGGAGTTGGAAAAAAGGGAGTTGACCAATTCGGGTTTCCGTCGCCGCTTCTGCAGAGCGGTAACGTTTTTTTCCGGTTTTGTCGTGGACAGGGCCAGAGCTGGACTGAGAGGTCTATGCTGGGCTGGGGCTGTTTTTTTGTGCGTTTTTTTTCGTCCACTGATTGGTCAAATATGTTTTTTCCAGCTCTTATCAATTGTAGCACAAAGAACAGGGACTGACAGCAGTTCTTGGGGCAATTATACAGATGATAGAATTGCCATGTACAGAGTGACAGTGTATCAGTACGGTGTTTGCCATGTGACTACCTACCAAGTGGGCATTCAGGGATCTGCATACAGGCATGTGACGCTGGTATGCTTAGCCCTGCACCCTGTGTAGTTTAAGTGTAAAGTGCTCCTTCCTACAGGGAGGCAGCCAGTTTTTTTGGTAGTTTAGGTGGTGGCACGGCAAACATTGATCAGAGGGTACAACACACAGAACTTCTAGCAGAGCTGGTATCGCGATGAAGTTCTAGATAAGTAAATGCGATAATGAGTAAGAGCATTGCAGGCTCACCTGCAAAGCAGCAACAGGTGTGGCATCCGTAATCTGTGCATGCGACGGCCGCGCATGGACAGATAAGGGGGGATGTGGAGTGAGCTGCAATGGGGTGAGAGCTTCCAAAGGTGAAGCGAGCTTCCATAGGTGAAGTCCGCGGGAGCATATTTTAAACAGGTAAGTACTGAGGATAGTACTGAGGTAGGGGGGTGAAGTTTAACTCCAATCTACCAATAGGAGTAAACAGAGTTCAGGAGAACCATAAAGCAACGAGATCAATTACGATATATATTGATCAATTTAAAGTGTAAAGAGTACAAGCCGCAGGGCGAATCCCAAATCATTAATAAGAATTGATTTGTTTGTATTTCGATTTCAGGTGTTTGGCAATATGGAATTGAGACAGCTGCAGTGCTGGCAGCAAAGATGGAGATGTCAGTCGGATAAGCGAAAGGTTCCAGATGCCAATCTAAGCTTGGAGGAACACGAGATTCCTGAAATCGGAAAGAGACTAAAACACGAGATTCCTGAAATTGGAAAGAGACTAAACCACGAGATTCCTGAAATCGGAAAGAGACTAACAAAACTGTCGGAGCAAAGCATAATGCAAAGTGCTAATGTTTTTCTTTCCCAGGGTGGTGCTTTTATAATGAAGTGTACCATGCTGATGGTGATCCTAGGTTGCCATTCCGTCCTAGGAGAACGAAGAGAGGACATTCTCATGTATAATAAGGGGTTAATGAGAATGCAAGGCCCAAGCATGTTAATTTTGGGTGACAAAGGTACTGATCCTTTCACACCTCCCTCCGCTTGGCACAGATGGACCATGCAGGGACGGAGGAAAAGAGCACTTGTGCCAGGAGAAAGCAAATTTCATGGCACAAGGTGGGTGAAAGGTCTGAAGGGTCAAGTGTGCGGGCAGTGGGAATTTAATGGCAGTGTAAATCTGCTATTGAATGCCACACTCCCAGAATCAATGCACCGATCCAAAGGTTTGTTAAAAGATACATTGCAGTATAATGGGTACATGCAAAAGGTGGAGTGTGTGATTCAGGGGTACCTTGTCTTGGTTATGCAGAGTGAGATGGTTCCAGATTGGAGAGGAACAAGCAGGAGGCGTCAATTCTCTTACCAGAGAGACGCAGGGGACAACATCACACTCTGGAGCTACCAACGGAGAGTGCCTCTGAAACAACTATACACATGTAAAGGCTGGAAAGCCAAGGGTGGGTGGTTCTCGAAACAAGAAGTAACAATCGAGATCAAGCCACATTTCCAGGTGACAAAGAGGGTGGGGAGAGCGGTCCCGGGAGAGGGAAAGCCCACACAGGGAACCCCATTCACACCACACGGGTCACAACAGGGGACGATATTACACAGTCCATATGCAGCAGCTTATCCTCATGATAGTTGGGTAAGTGAAGAGGTACTCTTAATCGAAAGATTGCAGAGAGTACAGTCTTCCCGACCTCAGGTACATATTGTGCCTCAGGACGTAAGGGGGGAAGAGGTCCAATCAGGACAGCTGGGGACATATTTTGTCAGCGAGAGATTGGACAAGGGGAGGTATATTAATTTTTCTGGAGAAGGATCTTTTGCATGGCAGCTTCGAGATGTTTGGGTGAACAAATGGAAACGGTGCAACATTCCTTTAGGCACCGCTACTTCCTTAGTTCCCACCTCAACCCGTGTCTTACACCAGGACCTGAGAGGTCAACCTTTTTTGGTGCTAGACGGGGAGGTGAAGCAAGTAGAGTTGTCCTCATGCGGGCAATTCTTGCAGAAGTATCTGCGTTGGCCGGGGCAAGCCAAATTTAGTGAAGAAGCCTGCAGGCTCAATAACGCAGAAGGCGAGGCTACCTTTCAAAAGATCCACCCTAAAGCCCAACCGATAGTTCCGGTGGCTGAAGGAAAGGTTTAGTTTTTTAACATAAGGTCTAGTGATACATTCAAGGTATATTCTCATAATTGTTCCGATAAGGGGGAGTTTCCAAGGGGAACATATTGTGTGAGTGGAGATCCCATATGGATCCTGTCATCCAGGCTGGATGACGTTGTTTCTCAAATTGTTAAGAGAACTCTAAAGGTCAAAGTTTCACGAGTAGTTCCCGTCCTGAAAGAGAACACGACATGGGACGAAGGGGAACAGGGTTTGATCCAAGACGACCACATTTTGTTACAAAGGTTAAACAAACAGTACACTAAGTTAGAGGTAAGATTTCACCATGATACAGGTGATCTTAACGAGGTAGAACACAAAAATGAGCAGGTGAGTTCCAGTCTGCCCTGGTGGACAAAGGTTCCGGTGATGTTCCAGGGACACTCGGACGGGGCATCTGCAGTTCCAAAGTTCTTTCTACACCCACTGGTCGTCTGGATGGGGATGACAACTTTAGGCATCATTATCCAGGTGAGGTTGCGGGTTAAAATTACGTAAAATAAATTAACCGGTCCAGAGATTGGTGCCTCATAAACAATCTCCGGAACCAATAGTTTAAATTAAGGGATCTACAGGGTTACGGGTATAGGTTTAGTAGTACCTAGGAGCTGATTGTATAAAGGCGCTCTTTTAGAAGGCACCGGGCACTGCTCCGTTTTGTAACAACCAAACGAGTTTCACTTTTCTGTGGTCATGCAAGTTTGTGAGTGATACGCAAGTGACGCAAATGCTGAGCATGTGGTATTGAGGGACTTAGAAGTAGGGCCTCCCCAGAGAGCCTGGTTACAGGAAGACCAAGAGGTCTTGCTCTCTCTCTTCCAGGGGTAACCGCCTAGAGCAGAGAAGTTGTGTGAGCACGAACATCGAAAAGTGAAACATACAAGAAAGAAACCAGGTACTGGGAGGTTCAGACGCTGGGATCTGCGGGTCAAGCCGTTTTAGGGGGGATTGTTATAATTTAAGTAGGCCTCAGTTACTTGGCCTGAGTTTTATGTAAAAGGCTTGTCCGCAGTGTATGCCTTTAAAATAGACAGAGGCATCTCAGGGTCTGCGTGTAGCAGAAGATACACGCAGATACTGAGAACATGTTCCTAAGAGAAGGCCATCGGTTTACTCTGACCTCCACTTACAGGACAGGAACAGTAAACATTGGCCATATTTACTAAACATTCACATTCCCGCATCTGGGTCAAGTGCCTCATCGATTATTAATCGAGTAGGTGTGTATGATGACACCACAAGTGAGTCCACCAATAGACTTATTTAGGGGGTGGCGAAGATGATGTCATATTTAACTCTTTCCTAGCCGGTATTAAATCTGGAGCGAGCAATGGAGAACTCACTTCTGCTTCTTCCTTCCGCACTAGCTCGCAAGGCCGACTTGGACCTCTAAGCATGTTATTCCTTTATGTAATCTGATATAATGTTTGCTGTACATAGGTAGATTAGTGTAACGTAGTTAGGAAGAAGGTACCTGATGGACTTCAAGAGGGAGTCTAATCATGAGCTTATAACGCAACATGAAGATTGGCATGGCTAGGATATGATGAATGTATCTATCTGTATTCCTGTGACTTGAATAAATAACGGAAACATTGAAAGAAGCCTGAGCAAGTCTATATCCTGTTTGCTGTGTGGAGAGTCAAGTGATCTCACAGTCTGTGAGACGATGGTGTCGAAGCAAGGTGATAAGAACAGTTTATAACACCCAGTACCTGTTGTGTTTACTTAACCCACCTCATCACTGCATATACCTAGCTTTGTGTTGAGTGAACCCAGCTCACTGCATCTAAAAACCTGTTGTGTTGAGTGAGAACCCACCTCACTGCATCTTAAGTACCTTTACTGTTCAGTGAACCCAGCTCACTGCATCTTAGTACCTGTTGTGTTGAGTGAGAACCCACCTCACTGCATCTTAAGTACCTTTATTGTTCAGTGAACCCAGCTCACTGCATCTAACTACCCAGTACCTGTTGTGTTTACTTAACCCACCTCATCACTGCATATACCTAGCTTTGTGTTGAGTGAACCCAGCTCACTGCATCTAAAAACCGGTTGTGTTGAGTGAGAACCCACCTCACTGCATCTTAAGTACCTTTACTGTTGAGTGAACCCAGCTCACTGCATCTAACTACCCAGTACCTGTTGTGTTTACTTAACCCACCTCATCACTGCATATACCTAGCTTTGTGTTGAGTGAACCCAGCTCACCAGGGCCGGGCCGAGGCATAGGCTGAAGAGGCTCCAGCCTCAGGGCACAGTGTAGGAGGGGGCGCAGAATTCATTCAGCTGTCATTCCTAATTGTGTTTGAAGCAGAAAGAAATAAGAAAAGGGGATACATGGCAGTGACTGCAAGCCATATGACTAGATATTAAGGTGTTGGGTAGGTTGTGGGCCCTGTGGCGCCTCTTAGTCTAATAGCAATCAGTGTGTGATGGCTGGTTTGGCAAGGATGGAGGGGCGCACTTTGGTGTCTCAGCCTTGGGTGCTGGAGGACCTTGTCCCGGCTCTGCAGCTCACTGCATCTTACTACCTGTTGTGTTGAGTGAGAACCCACCTCACTGCATCTTAAGTACCTTTACTGTTGAGTGAACCCAGCTCACTGCATTTTACTACCTGTTGTGTTGAGTGAGAACCCACCTCACTGCATCTTAAGTACCTTTACTGTTCAGTGAACCCAGCTCACTGCATCTAACTACCCAGTACCTGTTGTGTTTACTTAACCCACCTCATCACTGCATATACCTAGCTTTGTGTTGAGTGAACCCAGCTCACTGCATCTAAAAACCTGTTGTGTTGAGTGAGAACCCACCTCACTGCATCTTAAGTACCTTTACTGTTCATTGAACCCAGCTCACTGCATCTTACTACCTGTTGTGTTGAGTGAGAACCCACCTCACTGCATCTTAAGTACCTTTACTGTTCAGTGAACCCAGCTCACTGCATCTAACTACCCAGTACCTGTTGTGTTTACTTAACCCACCTCATTACTGCATATACCTAGCTTTGTGTTGAGTGAACCCAGCTCACTGCATCTAAAAACCGGTTGTGTTGAGTGAGAACCCACCTCACTGCATCTTAAGTACCTTTACTGTTGAGTGAACCCAGCTCACTGCATCTTACTACCTGTTGTGTTGAGTGAGAACCCACCTCACTGCATCTTAAGTACCTTTACTGTTCAGTGAACCCAGCTCACTGCATCTAACTACCCAGTACCTGTTGTGTTTACTTAACCCACCTCATCACTGCATATACCTAGCTTTGTGTTGAGTGAACCCAGCTCACTGCATCTTACTACCTGTTGTGTTGAGTGAGAACCCACCTCACTGCATCTTAAGTACCTTTACTGTTGAGTGAACCCAGCTCACTGCATCTAACTACCCAGTACCTGTTGTGTTTACTTAACCCACCTCATCACTGCATATACCTAGCTTTGTGTTGAGTGAACTCAGCTCACTGCATCTAAAAACCTGTTGTGTTGAGTGAGAACCCACCTCACTGCATCTTAAGTACCTGTACTGTTGAGTGAACCCAGCTCACTGCATCTAACTACCCAGTACCTGTTGTGTTTACTTAACCCACCTCATCACTGCATATACCTAGCTTTGTGTTGAGTGAACCCAGCTCACTGCATCTAACTACCTGTTGTGTTGAGTGAGAACCCACCTCACTGCATCTTAAGTACCTTTACTGTTCAGTGAACCCAGCTCACTGCATCTAACTACCCAGTACCTGTTGTGTTTACTTAACCCACCTCATCACTGCATATACCTAGCTTTGTGTTGAGTGAACCCAGCTCACTGCATCTAAAAACCTGTTGTGTTGAGTGAGAACCCACCTCACTGCATCTTAAGTACCTTTACTGTTCATTGAACCCAGCTCACTGCATCTAAAAACCGGTTGTGTTGAGTGAGAACCCACCTCACTGCATCTTAAGTACCTTTACTGTTGAGTGAACCCAGCTCACTGCATCTAACTACCCAGTACCTGTTGTGTTTACTTAACCCACCTCATCACTGCATATACCTAGCTTTGTGTTGAGTGAACTCAGCTCACTGCATCTAAAAACCTGTTGTGTTGAGTGAGAACCCACCTCACTGCATCTTAAGTACCTGTACTGTTGAGTGAACCCAGCTCACTGCATCTAACTACCCAGTACCTGTTGTGTTTACTTAACCCACCTCAGCACTGCATATACCTAGCTTTGTGTTGAGTGAACCCAGCTCACTGCATCTTACTACCTGTTGTGTTGAGTGAGAACCCACCTCACTGCATCTTAAGTACCTTTACTGTTGAGTGAACCCAGCTCACTGCATCTAACTACCCAGTACCTGTTGTGTTTACTTAACCCACCTCATCACTGCATATACCTAGCTTTGTGTTGAGTGAACTCAGCTCACTGCATCTAAAAACCTGTTGTGTTGAGTGAGAACCCTCCTCACTGCATCTTAAGTACCTGTACTGTTGAGTGAACCCAGCTCACTGCATCTAACTACCCAGTACCTGTTGTGTTTACTTAACCCACCTCATCACTGCATATACCTAGCTTTGTGTTGAGTGAACCCAGCTCACTGCATCTAACTACCTGTTGTGTTGAGTGAGAACCCACCTCACTGCATCCTAAGTACCTTTACTCTTCAGTGAACCCAGCTCACTGCATCTAACTACCCAGTACCTGTTGTGTTTACTTAACCCACCTCATCACTGCATATACCTAGCGTTGTGTTGAGTGAACCCAGCTCACTGCATCTAACTACCTGTTGTGTTGAGTGTGAACCCACCTGGCCACCTCGCTGCATCTAAGTACCTGTTGTGTTGAGTGAGAACCCACCTCACTGTATCTTAAGTACCTTTACTGTTGAGTGAACCCAGCTCACTGCATCTAACTACCTGTTGTGTTGAGTGAGAACCCACCTCACTGCATCTTAAGTACCTTTACTCTTCAGTGAACCCAGCTCACTGCATCTAACTACCCAGTACCTGTTGTGTTTACTTAACCCACCTCATCACTGCATATACCTAGCTTTGTGTTGAGTGAACCCAGCTCACTGCATCTAAGTACCTGTTGTGTTGAGTGAGAACCCACCTCACTGCATCTTAAGTACCTTTACTGTTGAGTGAACCCAGCTCACTGCATCTAACTACCCAGTACCTGTTGTGTTTACTTAACCCACCTCATCACTGCATATACCTAGCTTTGTGTTGAGTGAACCCAGCTCACTGCATCTAACTACCTGTTGTGTTGAGTGAGAACCCACCTGGCCACCTCACTGCATGTAACTACCTGTTGTGTTGAGTGAGACCCCACCTCACTGCATCTTAAGTACCTTTACTGTTGAGTGAACCCAGCTCACTGCATCTAACTACCCAGTACCTGTTGTGTTTACTTAACCCACCTCATCACTGCATATACCTAGCGTTGTGTTGAGTGAACCCAGCTCACTGCATCTAACTACCTGTTGTGTTGAGTGTGAACCCACCTGGCCACCTCGCTGCATTTAACTACCTGTTGTGTTGAGTGAGAACCCACCTCACTGCATCTTAAGTACCTTTACTGTTGAGTGAACCCAGCTCACTGCATCTAACTACCTGTTGTGTTGAGTGAGAACCCACCTGGCCACCTCACTGCATGTAACTACCTGTTGTGTTGAGTGAGAACCCACCTCACTGCATCTTAAGTACCTTTACTGTTGAGTGAACCCAGCTCACAGCATCTAACTACCCAGTACCTGTTGTGTTTACTTAACCCACCTCATCACTGCATATACCTAGCGTTGTGTTGAGTGAACCCAGCTCACTGCATCTAACTACCTGTTGTGTTGAGTGAGAACCCACCTCACTGCATATAGCTAGCATAACCCCGAGATGGACAAAATGGACAAACCAGGTAGAGGAAGAGGTAGAGGCAGACCCAGAGAAAGGCCACCAGGCACCGGCAGGTCTGTGGCTGTGCGAGGTGGTGTTGCTGTGATTTCGTGCGGACCTGCCCCAAAATACAGTGCTCAGAAGAAGGCACGTGCCATCACTTCCCAAAATCGTGAGGAGGTGATTGAGTATTTAACATAGAACACCTCATCTCCCGCAGCCACCAGCGCTACAACAAGCACCACATCCACTGCATTTGACACTTCGCAGGAGTTATTTGGGTGTGGTGGTGAAATCACTGATTCCCAGCCACTACTGCAACAACAACAAGAAGGCGCAGGTACACCACCTCCTACGTCTGAGTTAGGTGGCGATAGTATGGTGGATAGTGGATGGGGGTGATGGTGGACCACCTGAAGTTGGTGCACTTGAGGAGGTGTCTGAGGAAAGCGCAGCTGGCCAGGAGGATTATGATGACGATTATACGGATACCACATATGTTCCCGGTAGAGGAGATGACCAGGTGGACAGTTCAGAGGAGGAGTCAGAGAGGAGTAGGAGGAGACGACTCCATGATAGAAGCAGAGGGAGCTCGTCCTCAAAAACAGCTGGGGGCAGTGTCTGGCGCCATGTATCACCAGCTATAGCCAGCCAGCACACATGCCCTTCAACGTCAGCTGCTGATGCCACCCTAGCGCCATCACCCCAGGGGGGTTCAGCGGTTTGGAAATTTTTTAACGTGTGTGTCTCAGATCGGAGCAAAGCCATCTGTTGTCTCTGCCAGCAAAAATTGAGCCGTGGAAAGGCCAACTCTCACGTAGGGACAAGTGCCTTACGAAGGCACCTGGAGAGAAGGCACAAACAGCTATGGCAAGAACACCTGAGGAAAAGCAGCACCCCTCAAAAGACAAGCCACCCTCCTTCTCCTCTTCCTCCTTCAGGTGCATCGTCTTCATCCACTTTCTCCCTTGCACCTTCACAGCCACCCTCCTCCACACCGCCTCTTCCCTTGAGCGGTTCCTTCTCCTCTGCCCACAGCAGTACACAGCTGTCCGTGAAGGAAGTATTTGAGCGGAAGAAGCAAATGTCTGCCAGTCACCCTCTTGCCCGGCGTCTGACAGCTGGCGTGGCGGAACTATTAGATCGCCAGCTACTACCATACAAGCTGGTGGAGTCGGAGGCTTTCCGTAAGTTTGTGGCTATTGGTACACCGCAGTGGAAGATACCAGGCCGCAATTATTTTTCACAAAAGGCCATACCCAAACTGTACCGTGCAGTTGAGAGGCAAGTGGTGTCATCTCTAGCACACAGCGTTGGGTCAAGGGTCCACCTGACCACGGATGCCTGGTCTGCCAAGCACGGGCAGGGCCACTACATTACATACACAGCCCATTGGATCAACCTGGTGACCGATAGCAGCAAGCAGGGAGTACGTGGCTGCGCAGAGGACCGACTTGTCACACCTCCACGGCTTGCAGGCAGGCCTCCAGCCACCTCCTCTCCACCTGCTATCACCGCTTCGCTATCGTCATCCTCCTCCTCCTCCTCCTCCTTGGCTGGTGCCGCCATCTCCTCTCCAGCTACACAGCCCCAGCACCCCAGGGCCTATGCTGCATGCCAGGTGCGACGGTGTCATGCAGTGTTAGACATGTCTTGCCTGAAAGCGGAGAGTCACACTGGAGCAGCTCTCCTGGCTGTTCTTAACAAACAGGTGGAGCAATGGCTGACCCCGCACAAGCTTGAGATCGGTAACGTGGTGTGTGACAATGGCAGCAATCTCATTGCTGCGTTGAATTTGGGAAAGCTGACACACATACCCTGCATGGCACATGTGCTTAATCTGGTCGTGCAAAGATTTGTGTCCAAGTACCCAGGCTTAGAGGACGTCCTGAAGCAGGCCAGGAAGTTGTGTGGGCATTTCAGGCGCTCTTACAAGGCCATGGCACGCTTTGCGGACATTCAGCGTAGAAACAACTTGCCGGTGAGACGCCTGATTTGCGATAGCCCGACTCGCTGGAATTCCACCCTGCTGATGTTCTCTCGCCTGCTAGACCAGGAGAAAGCCGTCACCCAGTACCTGTATCATTACAGTACAAGGACACAATCTGGGAGGATGGGGATGTTGTGGCCCAACAACTGGACACTGATGCGAAATGCATGCAGGGTCATGAAGCCATTTGATGAGGTGACCAAACTGGTGAGTCGCGATGAGGGCACCATCAGCGACTTGATCCCCTACGCCTACTTCCCGGAGCGTGCCGTGCGTAGAGTGGTGGATACAGCTGTGGAGGAGCGTGAACAAGAAGAGTTAGGGCAGCAGGAGTCGTGGGAGCCATTTACACACGAACCCGATGTTTCCACAACACCGGCGGCAGCACAGAGGGGGGAGGAAGAGGAAGAAGAGGAGTCGTGTGGGGAAGGAGAGGAGTCAGACTCTCATGATGGTGATGATGAGGAAGGTGTTTCTGTGGAGGAGGAAGAGGGGGCGGAAGGAGAACAACCGCGGCAGCCATCACAGGGGGCTTCTGCTGCTCCACGTTCCCGTGGTATTGTTCGTGGCTGGGGGGAGGAAGAGGAGTTGCGTCCCGTCACTGAGGAAGAGCAAGAGGAGATGGAGAGTACGTCTGCATCCAGCTTTGTGCAGATGTCCTCTTTCATGTTGTCCAGCCTGTTGAGGGACCCCTGTATCAAAAAACTCAAGACGAATGACCTGTACTGGGTGGCCACGCTACTAGACCCTCGGTACAGGCACAACGTGGCGGACCTCTTAGCAGCTCAACAAAAGGCGGAAAGGATGCAGCACTTGCAGAACAAGCTGTCGATGATGCTTTACAATGCATTTAAGGGTGATGTGGCTGCACAACGCAATCAAGGTACCACTGGCAGTAACCCTCCTCCTCCCAAGTCCACACAGGCAAGAACAGGACGCTCCAGCGATCTCAGGGTGATGTCGGACATGCGGACGTTCTTTAGTCCAACTCCTCGCCATAGTCCTTCCAGATCCACCCTCCACCAACGCCTGGACCGGCAGGTAGCCGACTACCTGGCCTTGAGTGTGGATGTAGACTCTGCGAAAAGCGACGATGAACTCTTGGACTACTGGTTGCGCAGGCTTGACCTGTGGCCAGAGCTGTCCCAATTTGCCATACAACTTCTCTCTTACCCTGCCGCAAGCGTCCTGTCAGAAAGGACCTTCAGTGCAGCTGGAGGCATAGTTACTGAGAAAAGAAGTCGCCTAAGTCACGACAGTGTTCAGTACCTGACCTTTATCAAAATGAATGAGGAATGGATCACGGAGGGCTACTGCACGACCGAAGACTAAGTCAGTCCCCACACACAGCATCGCTTGACTGCCTTCTCCGCCACTACCAACAGTGTCCAGGACTCTAGGCGGATTCCTAAATTTTTAAGGCCGCTGCTAGCAGCGGCTGCTACACTAATTTTTCTGGTGCGTGTACATGTGCCCATCCCCCTTCGTGATCATTACCTTGCCGCGGTGAAGGGGCTTGCGCATCACAATGAAGCAATGACCGCCGGCTATTTGAGTGTCTCGGGTGGGGGTGGCACACAAAAGATAATAAGGTTGTTGCTTCGTTGTGGTCAGACCAAATTTGATCAGCTGAACAGTCACTGTTCTGTCATTCAGCTACATTAGCCGGGCGAGCATATGGGCTGAAAAGCCACCATCACCTGCACTCTCGTCACGGTGCGCACCAGTCCAGCAAGGCCGTCACTACACAAACGGCTGTTTGCAGTCACTGCATACCTTTCACTGCATCTGTGACTGCACATTATACCTGGCAGTCAGTGCATAACTTGCACTTGAATGGATACACTTGTAAACAATTTAAAAATACAACCATGTAAACTTTCAAACAATTTAAAAATACAACCATCTATCATTTTCAAAAAATGTAAAAAAAGGGCAAAAAAACTTGCCCTCCGTAAAACATTCTTGGCAAATGCTTTCGACTTGGTTTGTCTTCCGCTGGCTCAAGGGTCCATCTGACCACAGATGCCTGGTCTGCAAAGCACGGTCAGGGCAGCTACAGCATGGGTCTCAGCAGGCTCCCACTTCGGGCCGGAATCCAACCTTCATTCCCCGCGGCGACAATGGCAGACTTGCCCTCCATAACGGATTCCCGTTAAAGGATTTAAAGTTAATTCATTTCAATTAGGGCCGCAAAAGGTCCTCCTGAGTCCTGTATTGTTATTTTTGGTCACTACCTCGGGGCGGGCGTGCATGCCTGCCTACCTCCCTCCTTGCCTGGATGTGTGGTGGTAGACGTTGATCAGACTCCAACTCCGGAACGCAATACAAGAGGGAGCTCGTCCTCAGAAACAGCTGGGGGCAGTGTCCGGCGCCATGTATCGCCCGCTATGGCCAGACAGCCAGCATGCCCTTCAACCTCAGCTGCTGATGCCACCGTAGCGCCATCAGCCCACGGGGGCTCAGCGGTTTGGAAATTTTTTAACGTGTGTGTCTCAGATCGGAGCAAAGCCATCTGTTGTCTCTGCCAGCAAAAATTGAGCCGTGGAAATGCCAACTGTCACGTAGGGACAATTGCTTTACGAAGGCACCTGGAGAGAAGGCCCAAACAGCTATGATTGGCAAGAACACCTGAGGAAAAGCAGCACCCCTCAAAAGACAAGCCGCGGAGAACAACCGCGGCAGCCGTCACAGGGGGCTTCTGCTGCTCCACGTTCTCATGGTATTGTTCGTGGCTGGGGGAGGAAGAATGGATACACTTTTAAACAATTTAAAAATACAATTATCTAAACTTTCAAACAATTTAAAAATACAACCATGTAAACTTTCAAACAATTTAAAAATACAACTATCTGTCATTTTCAAAAAATGTAAAAAAAAAGGGCAAAAAAACTTGCCCTCCGTAAAACATTCTTGGCAAATGCTTTCGACTTGGTTTGTCTTCCGCTGGCTCAAGGGTCCATCTGACCACAGATGCCTGGTCTGCAAAGCACGGTCAGGGCAGCTACAGCATGGGTCTCAGCAGGCTCCCACTTCGGGCCGGAATCCAACCTTCATTCCCCGCGGTGACAATGGCAGACTTGCCCTCCATAACGGATTCCCGTTAAAGGATTTAAAGTTAATTCATTTCAATTAGGGCCGCAAAAGGTCCTCCTGAGTCCTGTATTGTTATTTTTGGTCACTACCTCGGGGCAGGCGTGCATGCCTGCCTGCAGCCCTCCTTGGATGTGTAGTGGTAGCCGTTTTTCTTCCCCGGCCATTACCCGGGGTCACAAATGGCAGACTTGCCCACCTCCATATGATTCTCGTGAAAGGAATGTGGTGTCATCTTTGCCCGCCATAACTGGTTCTCGTTAAAGGATTTAAAGTACATTCATTTCAAATACACAGCAGGGCCTCGAAAGTCCTCCTCCTGTATTGTTATTTTTGGTCACTACCTCGGGGCGGGCGGGCGTGCATGCCTGCCCGCTGCCCTCGTTGGATGTGTAGTGGTAGCCGTTGCTCAAGCTCCACACCGGATTCAAACCCCTCATTCCCTGGCCATTATCCGGGGTCACAATGGCAGACTTGCCCGCCTCCACAGGATTCTCGGTACTGAACAAGTACACAGCAAGTAGAAAATGTAATTTAAAAACAAAACGTAAGCTTTTTAACAATGCCATGGAAAGTTGAGAAGGAAGTCACACATTACCTGACATCACTGAGTGAGGAAGAGCAATCTCGCCATGTTGCGCAGTAATCCAGCATGGCCGTCACTACACAAACAGCTGTTTGCGGTGCGTTACACAGTGAGTTTGGTGTGTCAGTGTGAAGCAGTACTCTAATTACACTCCCTGATTGATGTATACACATGCAAGATGTTTGAAAGCACGTTAGGCCTGCAATTTAGCAGTCAATGTGATTTCTGCCCTTAAAACGCTGCTTTGCGTCACATCCAGATTTTTCCCCGGGACTTTTGGCATGTATCCCACTCTGCCATGCCCCCCTCCAGGTGTTAGACCCCTTGAAACATCTTTTCCATCACTTTTGTGGCCAGCATAATTTTTTCTATTTTTCAAAGTTCGCCTCCCCATTGAAGTCTATTGTGGTTCGCGAACTTTTCCACGAACCGAACCTTCCGCGGAAGTTCGCGAACCCGGTTTGCGAACCGAAAATCGGAGGTTCGCGACATCTCTAGAAGATACCAGGCCGCAATTATTTTTCACAAAAGGCCATACCCAAACTGTACCGTGCAGTTGAGAGGCAAGTGGTGTCATCTCTGGCACACAGCGTTGGGTCAAGGGTCCACCTGACCACGGATGCCTGGTCTGCCAAGCACGGGCAGGGCCACTACATTACATACACAGCCCATTGGGTCAACCTGGTGACCGATGGCAGCAAGCAGGTAGTACGTGGCTGCGCAGCAGACTGACTTGTCACACCTCCACGGCTTGCAGGCAGGCCTCCAGCCACCTCCTCTCCACCTGCTACCACCGCTTCGCTGTCGTCATCCTCCTCCTCCTCCTTGGCTGGTGCTGCGATCTCCTCTCCAGCTACACAGCCCCAGCACCCCAGGGCCTATGCTGCATGCCAGGTACGACGGTGTCATGCAGTGTTAGACATGTCTTGCCTGAAAGCGGAGAGTCACACTGGAGCAGCTCTCCTGGCTGCTCTTAACAAACAGGTGGAGCAATGGCTGACCCCATGATAAGTGCATAGATTAGCCTTGCTACCCAACTAAAAAACCCCCACCTCTTAGTACTAGAATAAAGACAGGAATGCTTCTTAGAGAATGGATTTTATTAAGGCCAAAGCAGCCCCTCAATTCCTAATACAATAAATCTGTGTAGTAAGTAACAAGAACTGTAAACCTGCTAGGGTAAGAGCTCCGGGGTATTTTCAAACATAATCCACAACCTTCTCTGCAATGCAGCCTGCAATCTGCCGGCCCCCGCCGCATGGACCGGCTCAGGGACAGCTGCATGCACAATCCTTAAATTTCTCTGAGTAGACACCCTTCGCAACCTACAAACCCGAAGTGGGAGATTTTACTTACCCCCATCATTAATTGTGCCCAATTTCCAGAGCCCTACACCCCGCCAACCCCCACAGGCGTGAAACCTTACGCCTGTGAGGCCCCCAAATACAACGCCCTCTGTATGCCATCCGACAAGGCTAATGCCCATAAATCTATCCCTATTTCCGTGAGGTGAACCCCATCCCTAACCAAAAAGGACTCTGTGTCGGTCTCCAGGTCTAAGTGTCGTACCGCCACCCCCCCCCCCCCCCGTTCCTAGTAACAAAGCGGGAAACCTCCCTGTTCAATTTCCTTCTGGCCCTATTCACCCGATCTACCGATCTTGCCAACCTCCAGGTATTCCTAGCAATCACCTCTGACCATACAATAATCGTAGCCGGAAATTCCGATCGGATCGCCATAAAGTCTGCTTTAATGTCCTTTATGATCTGCCTCGTGGTCCGAGCGGCCAAATCATTTCCCCCCGCATGGAGGACTAGGACATCAGGGGCACGATCCCAATCCACGAACCGACGGAATTCCGGCAGCACTCCAGACCACATCATTCCCGGCACACCAATCCATCTTATGTCAGCCTGTGACCGAGGAAATCCCAGCTGTCGACCCTCCGCTCTGACCCGTGCTCTTCTGGCACCTCGGGCCACGTATGAGTGACCCAAGATCCACACCAGACGCGGAGCCTCATCTGTAAAACAAAAACAAAAAGCGAAAAACACCCACACCCAAACACCACCACAATACTTGTCACAGTTAAGGATTGACCCACACTCAAACCAGGTGTGGTCGTACATATGAGAGAAATCTTGCCGATTCCCACCGCCCAATCCTCTTTATGGTTCTGTCATCTAAGCCCCAACGCGCCGCTTCTGTAGCGGCCCCAATTCGGAAAGAATGGGAAGCGTATTCCAACGGCGGGGCCCCCACCCGCCCGAGGCCTTTCCGGAGAATTGCCACGAATTGAAATTTGGTCAACGGGGCCCCGTTCAAGTGGCAAAGAAACGACCCTCCGCCCGCAGGGCGCGCCTGGGAAAACCTGCCCATGACCTCCACTGGACACAAAGGGGAACCCTGTATGCGCTGTAGCGCAATAACCCGGCCCTTACCGGACTGGTCCGATTTGGATCTGCGCAGAAAGATCTCCAACGATCCACCTGACAACACGACCTCCCCTTCCCTAATACCCGACGCTGTCTGCTTGTTGGGGCTCACTAGCTCACTCACCCGAAACGCCCCGAAAAAAGCTAGGACAAAAGCCGCCGTAAACAGCAAAACTTCAAAACTCGAACTGCAAATCTCCGGTAATACTGATACGAGGGATGACAGAAGCTCGAACGTAATCGGGCGTCGCCCATCCCTCTTCACTGGTTTAGCTTTAAAACCTCGCAACGCTAATTTTACCCGAAAATCCTTTGTAATATCTACTTCGCCTCGCAGCTTGAATAAAAAGGCCAAAGCCGACACCTTTTTGGATATAGCCGAGGGTGACACCCCCGCCGCGCCATTTTGCACAAGAAAGTGAAAAAACTGACCCAACCTATCCGACGTCGAGCTTCCCATTTCGGCAGACAGCGTATCCCATTGGTCCCAGACGGACGAATATGATGACCAAGTTCCGTCAGACATAGAATGAGCCATCCATCCTTCTATTTTCCGAACGGGACTTCCCACAAATCCTGGGGGCAAGGAATTCCGGATAGTGCTGCACCAGGGACGAGGCCTCTGAATCTTTGCCACTGAAAGCGAGAAAGCGCATCTGCTACGTCATTCTCAGTTCCAGGCAGATGCACTGCATATAAGAACATGTTAAGTCGCAGGCAGGTCAGCACCAAGTGTCGCAGCAGCCGAATGACCGGAGGGGAAGATGCGGAGACTTTGTTGATTGCCGTTACGACCCCCAAATTGTCACAATTGAATTTGATCTTTTTGTTAGATAACCGGGCACCCCAAATTTGTACTGACACCACTATAGGGAACAGAACAGCTCTAGGAGCAACAAATTTTTTGTGAAGCCAGCCCGTCTCCAGTCCTCCGGCCATTCCGCTGCGCTCCACTCTCCTGCGAAAAATGCCCCATAGCCATGGGCGCCCGACGCGTCGGTGAACAGCTCCAGATCAATGTTCTGAACGCTCTCCTCCAACCACACCGAGCGCCCATTGAATTCAGCGAGGAAAACCTGCCACATTCTCAAATCCGCTTTGTGTTCACTGTTCAAACGCACATGATGGTTAGGCGAGGAGATCCCTGCGGTTGCCATTGCCAATTTTCTACAGAGGATTCTCCCCATGGGGATAATCCTGCACGCGAAATTTAGTTTGCCTAATAGTGACTGGAGCGTGCGCAGGGTGACCTTCCTTTGCATCAACGCCTCACCTATAACCTTCTGCAAGTCCACAATCTTATCCTCTGGTAAGCGGCATTCCATTGCCGTTGAATCTATGGTGATACCCAGAAATTTGATCACCGTCTGGGGCCCTTCTGTTTTGTCCTCGGCTAGGGGGATCCCAAAGCTAGCACAAGTCTGACGCATGGTCGCCAAAAGGTAAGCACACGTGGGAGAGTCGCTCTTGCCCATGAATAAGAAGTCGTCCAGGTAGTGTATAACTGAACCTACCCCGGACTCCTCCTTAACCACCCACTCCAGAAAGGAACTAAATTTCTCGAAATACGAGCAAGATATAGAGCAACCCATTGGTAAGCAGCAATCGATATAATAGCTGCCTTCCCAGAAGCAACCCAAAAGATGGAAACTTTCCCTGTGAACCGGGAGCAACCGAAAGGCCGATTCAACGTCGGTTTTTGCCAGCAAGGTGCCGCGCCCCAAACGCCTAACCCACCGCACCGCCACATCGAAAGATGTGTAGGCTACTGTCACATCCCCTGGATCGATTCCATCATTAACTGATCTTCCCCTGGGATGTGACAGATGGTGAATAAGGCGAAAAGCGCCAGGCTCCTTTTTGGGGACAATGCCTAACGGGGAAACAATCAAATTGTCCAAAGGAGGGGACGCAAAAGGCCCCGCCATCCGGCCCAGCCCGACCTCTTTTTGTAATTTAGCTGTCACTAATTCCGTAAAGCCTGCCACTGATTTTAGATTTCGGAAAGGAGGAAAAGAGCTAGACGCTCCTGAACTGGGAATCCGGAAACCTTCCGAAAAACCTTGGCGTAAGAATTCAGCCGCGTCGGTATCCGGGTATCTATTTAGGTGCCGTTCCATCTTTCTGAGAATCACTGGGGTCTTCCCTCTTACTGGAAGACTCGCCGCCCCTATTTTTACTCTGTTTGTAGCACCGGGAACCTGGATGCCCGCCCCCGCAATTTCCACATTCATGTTTAAAGCGGCATGAACTCCCGAATTTGCATGTGTTGTCATTGTATTTCCAACACACCCCTGGACGTTTGCTGGCCAGCTGCCCTGAACTGCTGGAGCTGCTGGCCCCGCCTTGAAAGGACTGCGATCCTTTGCTCGCGGGGATCATAAGCTTCATCCAAAGGATGACGTCCTTATGATCCCAGCGAATCTCGGGGCGAACCGCCTTACGTTGGCGAAACTCTTCGTCATAACGAAGCCATGCGTTGCCTCCGTATGACCTAAACGCTTCCCCAATGCTGTCCTGGTACCCAAACAGCGCTGCGCAACACTCGGGTTGTTTATCCCCGATCACACTAGCCAATATGGCGAAAGCTTGTGACCAGTTTTGGTGGGTTCGTGGGATGAGCCTGTAACGCCTGCGCTCCTCCTCCTCCTTCTTGCTTTCGTCCGGCTTTCCTTTATCCAAGTTAAATTTGGAAAGCTGCAGCAAAGAAAAAATTTCGATGTATTCCCCTCTCCAAATTTTTTCTTTCACTTCCTTTTTGAGATGCGTACTTAAGGGGGCCTCAAGACACAGGTAAAGCTCGCTCTTCGCTGAGTCTGACAACCTCACCGAATCAACCTCTGTGCCTGTCGCGGCAATGGGCCCACTATGTGACGGCGTGGCCGACGCCCCCGAAGCTGCCGCCGGAACCGCGGCAAGGATCGGTATGGAATGTGGACCTGGGGGTCCCGCTAGCGGGGCCGGTGTAATCCACGCGGACGTGGGAGGGGCAACGCTGGGCCCGCCACCCGCCTGCAAAGCCTCCCGAATCCCCAACAATAGTGTGTTGACAAAGGACAGGGCCGGGGACATGGCACTGTCCCTTGTCAGTGGTGCCGCTACCACTCCGACTTGGTCGGTTGGTACCAGGCCCCTTGTACCCCCCCACATCATGCACAATAGGAAAAGCTGGAATTAAATTGCTCTCACCTGGCTGCACCGGACGCCCGTCCCGACCAGCCGATTCCCTGGGTTGATCCGTAGCCTCCTCCTCCTCCGATTGTGAAGACTCCTCTTCGTCTGGCGATGCGTTTCCTGGCCCACTGGCGGGGTTGGCGGTGACCGACCCCCTGTGGGCGCTGGACGACCTGCTGCTGGCTGGGGACTGTTGGCTCCGCGCTCCCGAGTTGCGCGAGCTGTTGTTCCCCGCGTTGCTTGAACTGCGGCCCGGCTGCTGGCCCGCGTTGCGCTTCTGAGGCGGTTTCCCTCTGCTGTTTTTCGCCTTGGCTTGCTGGACGAGGCGTTTGTCCTGAGCATGGGATGACCCAGCCGCGACCCCAAGGTCAGCCCCCTGCCTGGAAGAGTGATGAGGCCCCTGCTGCGTATCTTTTCTCCTGGGCTGGGCTGCTTTTTTGGGGCCTGCTGGCGCGGGCTGTTGCGGATCCCCCAGCCCCGCTCCGCGGTGTTCACTGCCCACCTGCTCTCTGGACGTGCCTGGCTGTTCTGAGTCCCCTGCGCCTCCTGTTGCCACTTCGCTGGGCCGGCCCTTACTCTGTTTGGCCACCCGTATGGAGGATGGAGCTGGCGGCGTGGATATGGGGCTGCCTGCGCGCCTGCTCTGCCGCGGGGACGCAGCGGGGCTCAACCTGTCTGGCGGGCGGGTGGCCCGCTCACTAGTACGTGTTGCCGGTCCCGCTCCCATGGCTGACATTTGTATGGCCACCCACTGCGGGCCCCGGTTTCTGCCTCAATCCTCACCCTCTGCAGGAGCTCCTCTATGTCCGCCATGACGCGCTTTCTTCTTCCGAGCAGAGGAGCGGAGAAAAACACGTCCTACTGCCTCAGTGTCCCCAGCGCGTCTGCCTCCGCTGATGTCACTTCCTCCTATCCTTCCGCCGCTCCTTCCCCACTACACCGCGCTCTACGCGCGGCAATCCGTAGGGGGCTAGCCCCGTCCCCTCCCCTCTACTACTATTAACCCCTCGCCTGACAATCTAGCCCTATCATGGGGCCCTCCACTCCACCTGCTGCGCTGCTCACTATGGGCCTACTCACAAGCTTGAGATCGGCAACGTGGTGTGTGACAACGGCAGCAATCTCATTGCTGCGTTGAATTTGGGAAAGCTGACACACATACCCTGCATGGCACATGTGCTGAATCTGGTCGTGGGGTCACAATGGCAGACTTGCCCGCCTCCACAGGATTCTCGGTACTGAACAAGTACACAGCAAGTAGAAAATGTAATTTAAAAACAAAACGTAAGCTTTTTAACAATGCCATGGAAAGTTGAGAAGGAAGTCACACATTACCTGACATCACTGAGCGAGGAAGAGCAATCTCGCCATGTTGCGCAGTAGTCCAGCATGGCCGTCACTACACAAACAGCTGTTTGCGGTGCGTTACACAGTGAGTTTGGTGTGTCAGTGTGAAGCAGTACTCTAATTACACTCCCTGATTGATGTATACACATGCAAGATGTTTGAAAGCACGTTAGGCCTGCAATTTAGCAGTCAATGTGATTTCTGCCCTTAAAACGCTGCTTTGCGTCACATCCAGATTTTTCCCCGGGACTTTTGGCAGGTATCCCACTCTGCCATGCCCCCCTCCAGGTGTTAGACCCCTTGAAACATCTTTTCCATCACTTTTGTGGCCAGCATAATTTTTTCTATTTTTCAAAGTTCGCCTCCCCATTGAAGTCTATTGTGGTTCGCGAACTTTTCCGCGAACCGAACCTTCCGCGGAAGTTCGTGAACCGAAAATCGGAGGTTCGCGACATCTCTAGAAGATACCAGGCCGCAATTATTTTTCACAAAAGGCCATACCCAAACTGTACCGTGCAGTTGAGAGGCAAGTGGTGTCATCTCTGGCACACAGCGTTGGGTCAAGGGTCCACCTGACCACGGATGCCTGGTCTGCCAAGCACGGGCAGGGCCACTACATTACATACAGCCCATTGGGTCAACCTGGTGACCGATGGCAGCTAGAGTTGGGCCGAACGGTTCGCCTGCGAACGGTTCCATGCGAACTTCCGTGGTTCGCGTTCGCGTCCCGCAGGCGAACCTTTGCGGAAGTTCGGTTCGCCCCATAATGCACCATGGAGGGTCAACTTTGACCCTCTACATCACAGTCAGCAGGCCCAGTGTAGCCAATTAGGCTACACTAGCCCCTGGAGCCCCACCCCCCTTATATAAGGCAGGCAGCGGCGGCCATTACGGTCACTCGTGTGCCTGCATTAGTGAGAGTAGGGCGAGCTGCTGCAGACTGTCTCTCATAGGGAAAGATTAGTTAGGCTTAGCTTGTTCCTGGATGCATACCTGTTCTGTTCAGTGAGACCACTGCATACCTGTTCAGTGAACCTGCCACTGCATACCTGTTCTGTGAACCCACCACTGCATACCTGTTCAGTGAACCTGCCACTGCATACCTGTTCTGTGAACCCACCACTGCATACCTTTTCAGTGAACCTGCCACTGCATACCTGTTCTGTGAACCCACCACTGCATAGCTGTTCTGTGAACCCACCACTGCATACCTGTTCAGTGAACCTGCCACTGCATACCTGTTCTGTGAACCCACCACTGCATACCTGTTCTGTGAACCCACCACTGCATACCTGGTCACTGAACCTGACACTGCATACCTGTTCTGTGAACCCACCACTGCATACCTGTTCTGTGAACCCACCACTGCATACCTGTTCTGTGAACCCACCACTGCATACCTGTTCAGTGAACCTGCCACTGCATACCTGTTCTGTGAACCCACCACTGCATACCTGTTCTGTGAACCCACCACTGCATACCTGTTCAGTGAACCTGACACTGCATACCTGTTCTGTGAACCCACCACTGCATACCTGTTCTGTGAACCCACCACTGCATACCTGTTATGTGAACCCACCACTGCATACCTGTTCAGTGAACCTGCCACTGCATACCTGTACTGCTCAGTGAACCCGCCACTGCATACCTGTTCTGTTCAGTGAACCCGCCACTGCCATCACTACACAAACAGCTGTTTGCGGTGCGTTACACGGTGAGTTTGGTGTGTCAGTGTGAAGCAGTACCTTAATTACACTACCTGATTGATGTATACACATGCAACATGTTTTAAAGCACTTTAGGCCTGTCATTTAGCATTCAATGTGATTTCTGCCCTTAAAACGCTGCTTTGCGTCAAATCCAGATTTTTCCCGGGGACTTTTGGCGTGTATCCCACTCCGCCATGCCCCCCTCCAGGTGTTAGACCCCTTGAAACATCTTTTCCATCACTTTTGTGGCCAGCATAATTTTTTTTTTTTCAAAGTTCGCATCCCCATTGAAGTCTATTGCGGTTCGCGAACTTTAACGCGAACCGAACCTTCCGCGGAAGTTCGCGAACCTAAAATCGGAGGTTCGGCCCAACTCTAATGGCAGCAAGCAGGGAGTACGTGGCTGCGCAGCGGACTGACTTGTCACACCTCCACGGCTTGCAGGCAGGCCTCCAGCCACCTCCTCTCCACCTGCTACCACCGCTTCGCTGTCGTCATCCTCCTCCTCCTCCTTGGCTGGTGCTGCGATCTCCTCTCCAGCTACACAGCCCCAGCACCCCAGGGCCTATGCTGCATGCCAGGTACGACGGTGTCACGCAGTGTTAGACATGTCTTGCCTGAAAGCGGAGAGTCACACTGGAGCAGCTCTCCTGGCTGCTCTTAACAAACAGGTGGAGCAATGGCTGACCCCACACAAGCTTGAGATCGGCAACGTGGTGTGTGACAACGGCAGCAATCTCATTGCTGTGTTGAATTTGGGAAAGCTGACACACATACCCTGCATACACACACTGGCCGAGAACTGATACCAGGGAAAAAATGATATACACTCACTCCAAGAGGACAGTCCCTATAGGTAAGTATGGTGAGCTCAGTCGCTCACAAAAGTACAAATAAATCGTAAAAAGTAGAGAGGCACCTGGGTAAGGTGCTTCTGCGTGCAAGATGGACACTAGTTAGTGTACAGACTGAGTCTTATGGAGGTCTTTGCTTATCCCCCACACACACACATGTGTGGTGTGGTGTAGCTATTCCATATCTTCAGCAATCCTGCACGTGTATAGGTAGTGGTGGTACAGAAGTGTCAAGTCGAAGTGGCATAATACATACGACCCGCACTACACTGTAGAAGTACACATCATCTGCCTATATAAGCTGAGGTACAGAGCATTAGTGGTGCTATTTACAAAGTTCTATATACATGGTGCTTGCAAAATGGTCTGAACTGACATGTTTCACCCTACGGCTTTTTCAAAGTTGCTATACATATATACAATGCACATACCCTGCATGGCACATGTGCTGAATCTGGTCGTGCAAAGATTCGTGTCCAAGTACCCAGGCTTAGAGGACCTCCTGAAGCAGTCCAGGAAGTTGTGTGGGCATTTCAGGCGCTCTTACAAGGCCATGGCACGCTTTGCGGACATTCAGTGTAGAAACAACTTGCCGGTGAGACGCCTGATTTGCGATAGCCCGACTCGCTGGAATTCCACCCTACTGATGTTCTCTCGCCTGCTAGACCAGGAGAAAGCCGTCACCCAGTACCTGTATCATTACAGTACAAGCAGAGCCGGGACAAGGTCCTCCAGCACCCAAGGCTGAGACACCAAAGTGCGCCCCTTCATCCCTGCCTCCCCAGCCGTTCCACACTGATTGCTATTAGATTAAGAGGCGCCACAGGGCCCACAACCTCCCCAACACCTTAATAACTAGTTATCTGGCTTGCAGTTACTGCCATGTATCCCCTTCTCTTATTTCTTTCTGCTTCAAACACAATTAGGAATGACAGCTGAATGAATTCTGCGCCCCCTCCTACACTGCGCCCTGAGGCTGGAGCCTCTCCAGCCTATGCCTCGGCCCGGCCCTGAGTACAAGGACACAATCTGGGAGGATGAGGATGTTGTGGCCCAACAACTGGACACTGATGCGAAATGCATGCAGGGTCATGGAGCCCTTTGAGGAGGTGACCAAACTGGTGAGTCGCGATGAGGGCACCATCAGCGACTTGATCCTCTACGCCTACTTCCTGGAGCGTGCCGTGCGTAGAGTGGTGGATACAGCTGTGGAGGAGCGTGGACGAGAAGAGTTACAGCAGCAGGAGTCGTGGGAGCCATTTACACCCGAACCCGATGTTCCCACAACACCTGTGGCAGCACAGAGGGGGGAGGAGGAGGAGGAAGAAGAGGAGTCGTGTGGGGAAGGAGAGGAGTCAGACTCTGATGATGGTGATGATGAGGAAGGTGTTTCTGTGGAGGAGGAAGAGGCGGCAGAAGAAGAACAACCGCGGCAGCCGTCACAGGGGGCTTCTGCTGCTTCACGTTCCCGTGGTATTTTCGTGGCTGGGGGGAGGAAGAGGAGTTGCGTCCCGTCACTGAGGAAGAGCAAGAGGAGATGGAGAGTACGTCTGCATCCAGCTTTGTGCAGATGTCCTCTTTCATGTTGTCCAGCCTGTTGAGGGACTCCCGTATCAAAAAACTCAAGGCGAATGACCTGTACTGGGTGGCCACGTTACTAGACCCTCGGTACAAGCACAAAGTGGCGGACCTGTTAACAACTCAACAGAAGGCGGAAAGGATGCAGCACTTGCAGAACAAGCTGTCGATGATACTTTACAATGCGTTTAAGGGTGATGTGGCTGCACAACGCAATCAAGGTACAACTGGCAGTAACCCTCCTCCTCCCAAGCCCACGCAGGCAAGGACAGGATGCTCCAGTGATCTCAGGGTGATGTCGGACATGCGGACGTTCTTTAGTCCAACTCCCCGCCATAGTCCTTCCGGATCCACCCTCCACCAACGCCTGGACCGGCAGGTAGCCGACTACCTGACCTTGAGTGTGGATGTAGACTCTGCGAAAAGCGACGATGAACCCTTGGACTACTGGTTGCGCAGGCTTGACCTGTGGCCAGAGCTGTCCCAATTTGCCATACAACTTCTCTCTTGCCCTGCCGCAAGCGTCCTGTCAGAAAGGACCTTCAGTGCAGCTGGAGTGTGATGATTTGCTCAGCTGCCTGTGCAGGCAGCCAGCCTTTTGACCATTGTGTAGGTTTGCATGCTGCAGGACTCTGGAAAGAAGAGCTTCTGTCAGTTTTGCAGCTTGTGCTTGCAGTGGAATTTGCATACGTTGTCATGGAAATTGCCTGGCCACATTCATTGGAGGCGTGTACTATAAGTACTATGTCTTTCCCACAATGCTTCGCTGTTCATAAGGATTTCGTCCTATGTAACACTCCTGGTGGGGTGTCAGCCTTGCTCTCTGTTTGAACATCAGCTTAGAGTAATTCCTGAATCTGCGCTAGGCAGATTTCCCTAGTGCAGTTAGGATTGTATTATCTGTATTGCCTGTTCTGTCTTGTCTTGCCTGTTGCCATTGTCCTGTCCCTATGGTGGTCGACAGGAAATGGTTCTGATCTCTGTTCTTGGAGTATAGCTGGTGCAGCGGTTGCTACCAGCTATCTCTTCTGTTCTGTCTCCTGGGATCGCGCTAGCTACTTTTCGCTAGCGCTGGGGATCCTGCTGTTCTGTCTCCTGGGATCGCACTAGCTACTTTTCGCTAGCGCTGGGGATCCTTCTGTTCTGCTACTCTGTACTTGGATCGCGCTAGCCACTTTTCGCTAGTGCTGTGGATCCTATCTCTCGCTTGTCCCTGTTTTCGTGTGTCTGTCTGCTACGCTTGCTGGAGGCTCGGTGAGGTAACCGTTAAGCAAGCGCTCGCGTCCTCTGTTTCATGTTTGTCTGTTAATGGTTAGTTAGGCGTGCTTGTCTCTATTGTGCTTATCACGTGGAGACCGCGCATAACCGCGTGCACTGTTGCGAATGAGTGCGGTGTTCGCGGTTAGCTAGCGTTTGTTATTTTCCGTATCTCCTCATTGTATTATTTGCTGTGCCTTTGCTAACCTCGTATTCTGTCCTGATCTGCCTTGTGTCTCGTCTGGCGATCGCACCTCTCGCGATCGCGTTCCTATTTCATATCTGCTGTTGTGTGTGTGCGGTCGCGGGGTGGCGACTGGATTGGCACACACACATACAACCTGTCCCTTTGCTCATTCTCATTCGCAATCGCCTCTCTTGCGATTGCGTTCTGCGTTTCGTACAATTCCTGTCTGGCATTTGTGGAGGTACAGAGGATTGGTTCCTCTGCACTCCCCAGCGCCATCTGCCGACAGGAATTTTCCCTCTACGGGTGCGTAGCACCTTTTGCTGGGTTCCTGCAAATTATACGCTTGTGGAGGATTTCCGCCGTGTCAGCGCACGCGTTGTGCGCTGATCACGGGGAAAGTTCCACAATCGTTACATGGAGGCATAGTTACTGAGAAGAGAAGTCGCCTAAGTCACGACAGTGTTCAGTACCTGACCTTTATCAAAATGAATGAGGAATGGATCCCGGAGGGCTACTGCACGACCGAAGACTAAGTCAGTCCCCACACACAGCATCTCTGCCTGCAGGCCGCTTGCCTTCTCCGCCACCACCAACAGGGTCCAGGACTCTAGGCGGATTCCTGAATTTGTAAGGCTAGCAGCGGCCGCTACTCTAATTTTTATGGTGCGTGTACATGCCTGGCTAATTTTTCTGGCTGCACTGCGGGTGGCTGCAACAAAAAAAACAAAAGGCATGTACATGTGCCCATCCCCCTTCGTGATCATTACCTTGCCGCGGTGAAGGGGCTTGCATATCACAATGAAGTAATGACCGCCGGCTATGTGAGTGTCTCGGGTGGGGGTGGCACACAAAAGATAATAAGGTCGTTGCTTCATTGTGGTCAGACCAAATCTGATCAGCTGGACAGTCACTGTTGTTCTATCATTGAGCTACCACAGCCCGGCGACCATATGGGCTTGAAAAACGCCACGGCCTACACTCTGGCCACGGTGCGCACCAGTCCAGCACGGTCGTCACTACGCAAACAGCCGTTTGCGGTGCATTACACAGAGAGTTTGGTGTGTCAGTGTGAAGCAGAACTCTAATTACACTCCCTGATTGATGTATACCCATGCAAGATGTTTGAAAGCACGTTAGGCCTGCAATTTAGCATTCAATGTGATTTCTGCCCTTAAAACACTGCTTTGCGTCAAATCCAGATTTTTCCCCGGGACTTTGGGCATGTATCCCACTCCGCCATGCCCCCCTCCAGGTGTTAGACCCCTTGAAACATCTTTTCCATCACTTTTGTGGCCAGCATAATTTTTTCTATTTTTCAAAGTTCGCCTCCCCATTGAAGTCTATTGTGGTTCGCGAACGTTTACGCGAACCGAACCTTCCACGGAAGTTCGCGAACGGGGTTCGCAAACCGAAAATCGGAGGTTCGCGACATCTCTAGTAACCACAATGCTGGCCACAATGGAGGGGGAGGGGGGGATCATTACACAACACTTAGCTGCTGCATGAAGGATAGAGAGTGGCGGCCCCCCTTTCCCCAATCCCGGCTATAGGTTGAGAAATTTAGGACTATGCGACTATAAGTCGACCCCCCCACTTTTATACTTTGAGTCAGTCCTAAATTTTTCGACTAATAGCCGAGTATATATGGTAGTTGTGCTTCTGAAGAGAACATACAAATACCTTGTTTTTGATAAAGTTATTCGGAGTTCAGGTAGTTTTTGTTGGTCAGCAGCAGTGTCTTTATTGGAGCACTAAGACAAAAACTGTAACGTGGAAAATCTAAATGTGCATGTGCTTGTAAGATGTACATTTTTCTAAAGGTAAAATGCAGTGTAAAGTAATTATTTCCTTTCAAAGTTTAAAGCTGACAACTTTAAACCTCTTACTGACAGGTTTTGCGTTAGCCCATGCCATAGTGGAAGCACAAACCTGTAGACAAGACTCAGAGCATTTATATCATGCTTTTTCTCCTGGTGGACTCAAAGCACGAGAGCTGCAGCCACTAGGGTGTGCTCTACAGGCAGTAGCAGTGTTAGGGAGTTTTGCCCAAGGTCTCCTCACTGAGGTACTGGCTTACTGAACAGGGAAAGCTGAAATTCAAACCCTGGTCTCCTGTGTTAGAGGAAGAACCCTTAACCAGTACACTATCCAGCCACTCTAGCCTACACAAAGATACCTGCCTACTTTTAGACTAGTCTGGCAGTTGGACTGAGGAACTGCCGTTCAGTAAGTTCAGAAAGACCTAATCCAAAACCTCTTTTCAGGTTGTGTGGAAACCCAAATCCTGGAGTAACCCTTTAAAGCACTGTTTTTTAGCTTAAAGAGGAACTCCAGTGAAAATAATGTAATAAAAAAGTGTTTCATTTTTACAATAATTATGTATAAATGATTTAGTCAGTGTTTGCCCATTGTAAAATCTTTTAAATCCCTGATTTACATTCTGACATTTATCACATGTTGACATTTTTACTGCTGGCAGGTGATGTAGCTGCTGCTTGCTTTTTTGACAGTTGGAAACAGCTGTAAACAGCTATTTCCCACAATGCAGCAAGGTTCACAGACAGGAAACTGTCAGGACCATGGTCCTCAGAGTTTCTTGTGGGAGGGGTTTCACTCCAATATCAGCCATACAGCGCCCCCTGATGATCCGTTTGTGAAAAGGAATAGATTTCTTATCTAAAAGGGGGTATAAGCTACTGATTGGGATGAAGTTCAATTCTTGGTCACGGTTTCTATTTAAAGAGGAACTCAAGTGAAAATAATGTAATCAAAAAAGTGCTTAATTTTTACAATAATTATGTATAAATGATTTAGGCAGTGTTTGCTCATTGTAAAATCGTTCCTCTCCCTGATTTACATTCTGACATTTATCACATGGTAACATTTTTACTGCTGGCAGGTGATTTCACTGGAATTTTTGGGGGCAATTGGAAACAGCTGTTATTTCCCACAATGCAACAAGGCTCCCACAGTGTGATGTCAGGACCTCAGAGCTGTGAGGCGCTGACATCATACTGTGGGAGGGGTTTCACCATAAAATCAACCTTACAGAGCCCTCTGATGATCCGTTTCAGAAAAGGAATAGATTTCTCATGGGAAAGGGGGTATCAGCTACTGATTGGCCACGATTTCTCTTTAAGTACCCCCAACCAGTACGTTTTGCAGAAAACCACACACCTTCACAGGTGGTCACCTTCTTACATAAGTAGATCAATACTTACATAACATATTTATTGCACTGTCCACGTTTTGATTGTAGTTATTTTTCTATAGTAAAAATTCACCTTATGCATCAGAGCAATTTTCACCTCCCATTCATTCGCCAATAACGTTATCACTAATTATCACAATGAATTGATCTATATCTTGTTTTTTCCACCACCAATTAGGCTTTCTTTGGGTGGTACATTTTGCTAAGAATTATTTTATTTAGAAATAAAGGTGCATTTTTAAGTTTTGCGTCCATCACTGTTTACAAGCTTATAATTTAAAAAAATATTAGTAATACACCCTTCTTCACATGCATACTAAAAAAAAGTTCAGACCCTTAGGTTTTTGTTTTTGTTTTTTTTTAACATATTTTATTGATTTTTTAGATGAACATACAAGTCTATAAAAAAAACCATATGCATGAGTACAGATATATAAAGAAGTTATGAATATATGCATGTCATCCTGCACCAATTTTGCAACTAATACACCTAACCCCTTCCCTTAACCCCCCCAAACCTTCCCACTCTGATGTTCCCTCTTGCAAAAGTAACAAATAGTAATATAAAGCCAAGCATTAAATCTCATCATCTCGAAAAATCTCAGCAATATCTCAAATCACAAGTGCCATTAATCATTTGTTGGATTTGGCCGCCTTGAGGATGGAGTTTCCAATTTGCCTAGTGTCCCTAATAAATCTGCATTACAGTACCATGAAGTTAAACGAAAAGGAGCCATGAAGTCATGTAACCTCGTTTATTTTGTTTTTTAATTGTAATTTTTTTTTTCATGAAAAATTTTATTTGGGTAATTTTTGATGTAGGAGGTAAACAGTTAATTTTAAATGTAATAATATGAGTTTATTTAATAAAAAAAATGTATGTGGTTGTAGCTTTACTATTTAGCCACAAGATGGCCACAGTCAAAAACATTTTTTTTTAGTCCTGGAAGCGAACAATCTCACTTCCAGGAAGCATAATGAGGACGGGAAACTTTTTTTTTTTCTCAGAAAGACAGCGGCCTCTGATAAGAAGCCGTCGGTTTTTCTGCCCGGGGACTTAGATCAATGAATGGGATGTTCCCTTTGCCTGGTTAGCATCCTTATTACTTGTTTACCAGATAAAAATAATTGATTTTATGCCCAACAGTTAGACTTTAAAGTGTACCAGTAGGGGAAAAATGCTCCTAAGGGGTACTCTTCTTGAGAGGGGAAAGCCTTTGGATTCTGGAGAGGCTAGCCCATTTTAGCACCGAAAAGCCGCCTTTCGATTGCCCACGCATGCGCAATAGCACAGACCTTCTCGGGTTCCAGTGGGAAAAGCCAAGCCCCATCAGATACAGGGTGTTGCGCATGCGTGAGGCTCTGCTTTTTCCATCTGAGCCCGAGTGGGTCCATGCTACTGCGCAGGCACAGTGCTGGATCGGCCTGGTTGAGGACAGCAGGGAAAGTCTCTTGAGGATTAAGAGGCTTCCCCCTCCCTAGGTAAGTATTTGAAGAGGTTTGATTTACCTATATGTGACAGATGTTAATGTATCATTTGTGGCATGAAGAGAAAATAAGAGTTTAAAGTGACAAGTGCCCGGTCTGCCTCGATGTACAAAGTATTTAAAGAGGAACCGTAGCCAAGGATCAATCAGTAGCTAATACCCCCTTTTCCCATGAGAAAGCTTTTCCTTTTTTCAGATCATCAGGGGGCTCTGCATGGCTGATATTGTGGTGAAATCCCTGGAGCCTTGTTGCATTGTGGGAAATAACAGCTGTTTCCAACTGCCAAAAAAGCAGCATCTCTTCCACAGACATCACCTTCCAGCAGTAAATATGTCACCATGTGATACATGTCAGAATATAAATCAGAGAGAGGAAATGTTTTACAATGGGCAAACAATGACTAAATCATTTATAAATTATTGTAAAAATTAAGCACTTTTTTCATTACGTTCTTTTCACTGCAGTTCTTCTTTAAAGGGACTCTGTAATAAAAATGTCATTGTGTTTTCTACCATCCTACAGGTTCCTAAACCTATTATAATGTGCTCTGGCTTACTGCAGCACTTTCTACTATCACCATCTCTGCAATATATCAGCTTATCTTTCCCCTGTCGGACTTGTCGTCCTGTGTCTGGAAGGCTGCCAACTCTTCATTGTGATCTGCTATGCATGTCCCCTCTATGCACACTCCCCTGTGTGTGTGTGTTATTTACATTAGCCAGCTTTTCTCTGCTCTCTTATCTTTTACAAGCTGGATAAATCCTCTGTTCACATACTGATGAGTCACATACTGCAGAATTACAAACAATCGGGCAGAGCTGTCTGCAAGAAGAAACAAACAATCAGCTTGTAACTCTTCAGTGAGCTGCAGGGGGAAAGAAACACACAAATGATCTCTTAAGATTCAAAATGAAGGCTGTATACAGCCTGATTGTGTATGGATGTATTTTATGTGTGGACATACTGTACATCAACCTACTTCCTGTTTTGGTGGCCATTTTGTTTGTTTACAAACTTTTTAAAACTGTTTTTGACTACTTTTAATGCGGCGGGGAGCGGCAAAATTGTGACAGAGGGTAATAGGAGATGTCCCCTAACACACTGGTATGTTTACTTTTGTGTGATTTTAACAATACAGATTCTCTTCAAAGGACTTACGATGCCTGTTTGCTCCCAAAAAAATAAAAAAAGTGAGATACCTGTGTCAGTTTGTGAGGCACGGAGGACGCCGTCCGCGTCCTCCGTGCCGTTCCGCCGGGTCCCCGCCGCTCAGTATCCCCCCGAACGTCCCCCGACCGCGCGGCCCGGGATCTTCAGCTTCCACAAAGATGGCCTCCGGAGCTGGCCGCGGCTGCGCAGTCCGCATAGCCGCAAGTGCGGCTGCGCAGCTCTAAGGCCAACCCCCCGATCCACATAACAGGCTGTTTCCTGTAGCGTGGATCGGGGGGTTGGCCTTAGAGCTGCGCAGCCACAGGTCAGGGGACGTTCGGGGGGATACTGAGCGGCAGGGACCCGGCGGAATGGCACGGAGGGCGCGGACGGCATCCTCCGTGCCTCACAAACTGACACAGGTATCTCACTTTTTTAAATTTTTTGGGAGCAAACAGGCCTCGTAAGTCCTTTAAGAAGTGTACTGTGAAGTGTACTGTTTGGGGTAGGGAGGAGAGACAAGTGCTATATGCATGGCAAAGCAATCACAAGTGCGGCTGCGCAGCTCTAAGGCCAACCCCCCGATCCACGTAACAGGCTGTTTCCTGTACCGTGGATCGGGGGGTTGGCCTTAGAGCTGCGCAGCCACACTCGCGGCTATGCGGACTGCGCAGCCGTGGCCAGCTCCGGCGGCCATCTTTGTGGAGGCTGAAGATCCCGACCCGGGCCGTGCGGTCAGGGGATGTTCGGGGGCATACTGAGCGGCAGGGACCCGGCGGAACGGCACGGAGGGCGCGGACGGCATCCTCCGTGCCTCACAAACTGACAAAGGTATCTCACTTTTTTTTAATTTTTTGGGAGCAAACAGGCCTCGTAAGTCCTTTAAGAAGTGTACTGTGAAGTGTACTGTTTGGGGTAGGGAGGAGAGACAAGTACTATATGCATGACAAAGCAATCACTGGCGGGGATTACCTTTGTTTAAAGAGGAACGGTCGTGAAAATCTTACAATTTAAAAACACATACAAATAAGAAGTACATTTGTCCTAGAGTAAAATGAGCCGAAAATTACTTCTCTCCTATGTTGCTGTCACTCACAGTAGGTAGTAGAACTCTGATATTCTAAAGTAAGGCCCCGTTCACATCACAAACGCAGATGGCTATGCATGCGGAACACAACGCATGCGACCGCACGCCATCCGCGTTTGTGTGCGTTGCGTGGCTGATCCCATCACTGAAAAGCGAATAGGACAGCCACGTGTTTTTACAAAAAATGCGTGCAGCATGCATTCCCGGACCGCACAGGTCCGGAACGCATGCAGTGTGAACATCAGACATTGCACTCTATGCAATGTCTGATGCCGTGCGTGTCGGCCACCTGCACGCGTTTCCAAAACGCGGCTGGAAACGCGTGCAGTGTGAACGGGGCCTAATTTATGGCTCATTTTACTCTGGAAGAAATGTACTGCTTATTTGTATGTGTTTTAAATTTTAAGATTTTTTCGACAGTTCTTCTTTAAAGATCTAACACTCCAGAACTTTAACCACTTCACCCCAAGGAGGTTTTTATCTTAACGGACAAGAGCGATTTTCCCCTTTCAGTGCACATCCCTTTGCCAATAGCTTAATCACTACTAATCACAATGAAATGATCTATATCTTGTTTTTTTCACCACCAATTGGGCTTTTCGGGGTTGATATTTGTTTTCAGTAATTACTTTATTTTCTATGAATTTAAAGGGGAAAACAAGGAAAAAAACGAAAAAAAAAAAAACAACACACATTTTCTCCAATTTCATCCCCTATATTTTTAATATAAACACTGCTACTGTACATAAAACCCACACATTTTATCTGCCTATTTGTCCTGGTTATAACAAGATTTTAGTAATGTCCCTAGTACAAAGTATGGTGACAATATAGTATTTGGAAATAAAGGTGTATTTTTTTTGGTGTTTTTTTCACTATTTTCACGTGCACAGGAATGCACATGCACGCGCATGCAAGTTCATGCGCATGCGGGAGAGCACATGCGCGCATGGGAGCGCGCACAGTAGAAGCAGCACATGATGTTTTAAAACGTCCTGGAGCCATTAAGAGGCTCCAGCAGGACGTTTTAATACGTCTGCATGTCACTAAGTGGTTAAACTAGCTCAGGAAACTACTGGAAGGAAATGCGGCTCCAGTGTGTGTATACACCTTTTAGGCCTAGTGCTTTAAAGGTGGCCATACATCAGGCGACTTGGCAGCCGATCGATCATACAATTTGATTATTATAATTGAATTCATGCCTGACAGATAAAGCGACCAATTTCAGGACGGAAATTGGTCGCATGGTCAATAGCACACGTTGCAAGATGTTGGACCCAAGTTGGTTGGTCGGTACGGCGGCCGATTTTGGAACTAGCGACGTGTCCATCCAGTGTCCGGCGAGATAGATGGTCACCGCGCGGAGGCTGCTACAGGACAGGTAATGTATAATGCACACCTGCTACCTATACTGAGCCCCCCAGCCTGCTACCTATACTGATCCCCCCAGCCTGCTACCTATACTGAGCCCCATAGCCTGCTACCTATACTGATCCCCCCCAGCCTGCTACCTATACTGATCCCCCCCAGCCTGCTACCTATACTGAGCCCCCCAGCCTGATACCTATACTGAGCCCCCCAGCCTGCTACCTATACTGAGCCCCCCAGCCTGCTACCTATACTGAGCCCCCCAGCCTGCTACCTATACTGATCCCCCCCAGCCTGCTACCTATACTGAGCCCCCCAGCCTGATACCTATACTGAGCCCCCCAGCCTGCTACCTATACTGAGCCCCCCAGCCTGCTACCTATACTGAGCCCCATAGCCTGCTACCTATACTGATCCCCCCCAGCCTGCTACCTATACTGATCCCCCCCAGCCTGCTACCTATACTGATCCCCCCAGCCTGCTACCTATACTGATCCCCCCCAGCCTGCTACCTATACTGAGCCCCCCAGCCTGATACCTATACTGAGCCCCCCAGCCTGCTACCTATACTGAGCCCCCCAGCCTGCTACCTATACTGAGCCCCATAGCCTGCTACCTATACTGATCCCCCCCAGCCTGCTACCTATACTGATCCCCCCCAGCCTGCTACCTATACTGATCCCCCCCAGCCTGCTACCTATACTGAGCCCCCCAGCCTGCTACCTATACTGAGCCCCCCATAGCCTGCTACCTATACTGAGCCCCCAGCCTGCTACCTATACTGAGCCCCCCAGCCTGCTACCTATACTGAGCCCCCCAGCCTGCTACCTATACTGAGCCCCCCAGCCTGCTACCTATACTGAGCCCCCCAGCCTGCTACCTATACTGAGCCCCCCAGCCTGCTACCTATACTGAGCCCCCCAGCCTGCTACCTATACTGAGCCCCCCATAGCCTGCTACCTATACTGAGCCCCCCAGCCTGCTACCTATACTGAGCCCCCCATAGCCTGCTACCTATACTGAGCCCCCCAGCCTGCTACCTATACTGAGCCCCCTAGCCTGCTACCTATACTGAGCCCCCCAGCCTGCTACCTATACTGAGCCCCCCAGCCTGCTACCTATACTGAGCCCCCCAGCCTGCTACCTATACTGAGCCCCCCAGCCTGCTACCTATACTGAGCCCCCCAGCCTGCTACCTATACTGAGCCCCCCAGCCTGCTACCTATACTGAGCCCCCCATAGCCTGCTACCTATACTGAGCCCCCCATAGCCTGCTACCTATACTGAGCCCCCTAGCCTGCTACCTATACTGAGCCCCCCAGCCTGCTACCTATACTGAGCCCCCCAGCCTGCTACCTGTACTGAGCCCCCCAGCCTGATACCTATACTGAGCCCCCCAGCCTGCTACCTATACTGAGCCCCCCAGCCTGCTACCTATACTGAGCCCCATAGCCTGCTACCTATACTGATCCCCCCCAGCCTGCTACCTATACTGATCCCCCCCAGCCTGCTACCTATACTGATCCCCCCCAGCCTGCTACCTATACTGAGCCCCCCAGCCTGCTACCTATACTGAGCCCCCCATAGCCTGCTACCTATACTGAGCCCCCAGCCTGCTACCTATACTGAGCCCCCCAGCCTGCTACCTATACTGAGCCCCCCAGCCTGCTACCTATACTGAGCCCCCCAGCCTGCTACCTATACTGAGCCCCCCAGCCTGCTACCTATACTGAGCCCCCCAGCCTGCTACCTATACTGAGCCCCCCAGCCTGCTACCTATACTGAGCCCCCCATAGCCTGCTACCTATACTGAGCCCCCCATAGCCTGCTACCTATACTGAGCCCCCCATAGCCTGCTACCTATACTGAGCCCCCCAGCCTGCTACCTATACTGAGCCCCCCATAGCCTGCTACCTATACTGATCTCCCCATAGCCTGCTACCTATACTGATCCCCCCATAGCCTGCTACCTATACTGAGCTCCCCATAGCCTGCTACCTATACTGATCTCCCCATAGCCTGCTACCTATACTGATCCCCCCATAGCCTGCTACCTATACTGAAGCCCCCCATAGTGTGCTACCTATACTGAAGCCCCCCATAGCGTGCTACCTATACTGAAGCCCCCCATAGCCTGCTAACTATACTGAAGCCCCTCATACTGTAGCCCCCATAGTCTGCTACCTATACTGAAGCCCCCCATAGCCTGCTACCTATACTGAAGGCCCCCATAGCCTGCTGCCTATACTGAAGGCCCCTATACCCTGCTGCCTATACTGAAGGCCCCTATACCCTGCTGCCTATACTGAAGACCCCTATACCCTGCTGCCTATACTGAAGGCCCCTATACCCTGCTGCCTATACTGAAGGCCCCTATACCCTGCTGCCTATACTGAAGGCCCCTATACCCTGCTGCCTATACTGAAGGCCCCTATACCCTGCTGCCTATAATGAAGGCCACTATACCCTGCTGCCTATAATGAAGGCCACTATACCCTGCTGCCTATAATGAAGGCCACTATACCCTGCAACCTATACTGAATGCCCCTATACCTTGCAACCTATAGTGAAGGCCCCTATACCTTGCTAGCTATACTGAAGACACCTTTACCTAGCTACCTATACTGCGGGCACCTATGCCTGGGTACCTATACTGCGGGCAACTATACCATGGATCGCACAATTCTTATGTGCAGGATTCGTTAGATTCGGATCCGAAGAAATTGTGGATTCGTCCCATCCCTAATCTATACCTTGTTTTTTCCGCTACCAATTAGGCTTTCTTTGGGTGGTACATTATGCTAAGAAGAATTTTATTCTAAATGCATTATAATGGAAATAAGAAAAAAAAATGGAAAAAAAATCATTTCTCAGTTTTCAGCCATTATAGTTTTAAAATAATACATGCTACCATAATTAAAATCCACACATTTTGTTTGGCCATTTGTCCCGGTTATTGCCACGTTAAAATTATATCCTTAGTATAATGTATGGAGATCGCGATGTTGCCAGCAACAGGGGGGGGGGGAGTGGATTGGTTGCAGGGGACAAAAGTCCCCTGAGCTAATCTGTACATGTCCGCTGAGAATGAACACTGTTTCTGTTCATTCTTAAATAGAGCCACCGCACTTCCTCCTGCCCACCGACTTCCGCCGCTTACCGCAGCCGTTCATTAGATTTATGAATGGGAACAAAGTTCCCATTCATTCATCTCCCTTCCAGCCACCTTATTGCAGGTCAGTGTTGTTCCCGTTTTTGCTTTCACCAAATTTCGCTTAAATTTTCGCCCAATAGCAAATTTATAGGGAAAGTGCCATATTTTCGCCCAAATACTAAATTTAAAAAATAACTGCTATATTCGACATGTGCTTAGCATGAAAATTCGAAAATTGATAGGAAATAATGTCTTCTCTAGGGGTGTATACTAATAAAAAGGATATATGTAGCAAAAAACTGAAGAAACTTGAAGAGTTTATATGCAAAAATACAAAAGATTTTTATTGAAGACAACACTTGTGCAAAAATATTTATAAAAAGTATCCATCAGGAAACATTTTCCATAGCAGAGAATGGCAAAAATGCAGCAGTTGTTAACATCAGGCCTCCACAAATAGAGACAAATCTAAAAACAATATAAAGACATTAAAGTGAACCTCCGGACTAAAAATCGACTCAGCAGCACTGAAAAGGTTTTGTGTTTCTTTAACAGTTTTACAGCATCAGAACTTTGTTTCTCTTATACAAGCCTCATTAGCTGCACGGAAGAAACTGCCCGGGCTTTTTTCCCCTGATGCTGTGCAAAGCATGATGGGATTTCTGATTTTGTTGTTCTCGTTCTGCTGTTTTGGTGCAATTTTTTATTTTATTTTGAATTTGACATTTGAAGCCTAGCGTGTGCAGCTGGGAGGGGTAATCAGGACACAGGATAGTAGGAACTGTGTCTCCTGCTCCTTGTCACCTCCTTTCAACCAAAAAGATGGCTGCCCCCATGACAAAGATGGCAGCCCCCATGAATCACAAACATTTGCCTGTTCTTTTAAAACAGGGTGGGTAAGAGATTATATTACCTATCTACTCTAATTAACATAACTAATGTAACTTGATGACAGTATGTTTGTTTAGGCTGAAGTTCCCCTTTAAAACCATATGGTAATGAAATACAACTGAAAAGTGAAACATGCTGGTTGGTGAACAGAATTAGGAAGTGAATATGAGTGAAAACAGTAATAAAGAACACCGACATAGTGAAAGATCAATGGAGCCATACTGTTATAGTGATAGGACCCAAAGAGAAAAATGCCAGGAACCCTGAAAAGTGATAGCAAAAACCACCAATTAAATAGTAAACTCCAAAGAAATCAAACAGGTACCTGTATAGTTAACACATGTTCTTAATAAACATCTGGACAACATCAAGCCAGGTATAACCACCTATAGAATTATAAATATAAATATACTCTATCACTAAACTGATACACAAAGACCAGCAACCGGATCACATAGAGCGACCAAACAATAACCATGGAGATTACTACAAATGTTAATACCTTAACAATGGAACAGGAAACATCCAAAATTACTATGCCATAACAAGAAATAACTATGCCATAAAAAGAGGCGACATTGTGATGGCTATAAAACTAGAATATATACAAGTGATGGTATACAAAACGACTAGCGTGACCCAGCACCTCAATCTCCTCCTCGTGTGAGGGCTGTTCTAGAGGCTAGTACATTTGAATAGCCCTCACACGAGGAGGAGATTGAGGTGCTGGGTCACGCTAGTCGTTTTGTGTGTGGTGCACGTTTGGGTAAAAAATCTCAAACATACTATGCCATAGTACGTGTTTTCTACCCTTGCATATACCATTGAGAATACGGCTGAGAAGATTGGATATGTCTAACAGGCTGGGCCAAACGCGATTATTGCCAACTGTTGTGATTGGCACTTGGATCTGGTGAGCACGTCTATTATTTGTATGAGGATAAGGCATGGTGATTTAGAAATTCCGCTCGACTATAAGCAATTTTGACTTTTGGGACGTGATAACTAGGACTTTTGCCAATTCATCTGATATAGGTGTTTTAGCTATAAGACACCGGTGTGGACTTTACATTTAAGGAACCTATCAATGGGAAAGTGTTTTTAACCCCCTTCTTTCCATACAGGCAACTGGGAACTGTTATGAGTATTCTGAAAGTGTTTTTTCCATTAGGATAATAGAGCATGTTTTCATTAGGATAATAGAGCATGTGTACAGTATTTAGTCCTGATGCCATTTATGGGTAGATGTTTAATACCATTTAAATGTACAGTAGGAATTGTGGCATCTGACCCAAATTGGTGATTTATATTTAAGACCTGCCGAGCGCTACCATCACTTGTATATATTCTATTGCTTTCAGGGCCTACACCCCTGCTGATCATAGCGCACCAGGCAATCGCGACCGAAATATATTTTTTAGTTTGTGATCTGAGGAGCGCACTGGTTACCCCAACCCCCCCCCCCCCCCCCCCCCAAAAAAAGGCTATAAAACTAAGTACAAATCATAGGCTAGAAACAATTCCACAAGTCTATCCATATTTACAATACAGCAGTTATCTAAGCAACAACAAGTTACTACTTACTCATCCAACTTTCAGACACAGGAACCGCACAAGGCAGGAACTGGAGAGGAATGGCAACTGAAATTAACTGCACATGGGTTTAAATACCCATAACTCCACCCAAAAGGACTAGACCCAAAATTTCAAGAGCCAATCACAACCAAACATGACCAATTAAGGAAAAGACAGATCAAAGGGAGTCACAATACCAGAAATCCGGCCACAAAGCATGCTGGGCGGAAATGACGTAATGCGCAACAATGCGTAAAAAAATACACATGACCAATAAAAAATACGCATGTAACACATACTTTAGAAATACATATGGGACGCATACTAATACAAAAATATGCATGGGAAAAATACGCATGGAACACATACCCATACACATAGGCTACCAACTAATACGCATGATTGCTTACAAAAATACGTATGCATATCAAAAATAGAAAACTATGTATAGAACCCAATTGTATCCGACTTCCCCCAAAATGGTCAATTAAACCCTCCAAAAGATAAGAGGCATAGTATAATGAGTAGAATATAAAGAGAGAGTGTATGATACTTGCCACCCAAGACAATGAATGAAATTAGACACCAAAAGGTCTCTAGGGGGTGCTCACCGCATTCCGCGGAATTCCGTTTTCCGCGATTCCGGTCGGAAATTGGTGATTCTATTCCGTCACATCAGAACGGAATTGCTATAGCGCTAAACGGAAATTCTGGAATCACTATTCGGAATGTAATTTTTTTTACGCCAATCAGAAGGAAGACCCTAGACTGAAGCTTATAAGTGATTTCTGCATGAAAATCTGACTTTCTGCACCAATTAAAGTCTTAAGAATAACCAACCAATCCTACGTTAGCAACCAGCTACCTATCAGCAGCTATCACACCAATTTTGTATATAATAGAGCTGTGCAGTCACGAAGCTTGTGGGTTTCAGTTTGGTGTTGGAGAGGGGAGAGACAGACCCATAGTAGTTTTAACATAAAATAAAAGTCTTTTTAAAAGACTCTGTTAGAGAGAGTTAGAGTGTGAGCTATATTAGTAGTAGTAAGCTAGGTGTATTTGTGAGAGAGTGACAGTAGATTGTTAGTTTGAGTGATAGATTGTAGCATAGTGTGCTAGTAGTTGCTGCAGAGCCAGCCAGGCCGCAGGCTTAGTGTTTGACATAGTGAGAATGAGTTTGCTGATTGATTAGTTGAGTTGTTTTTTTTTGTTTTGTTTTCTTTAATTTTGTTTTTTTTTCTTTATTTCACCCCCTTATTTTCTGATCTGTTATGTCGCTCATGCCCTTTCCCCAATAAAGTTTGTGGCCCCCAAATAATGGAGCGGGAGCAGCAGCAATTTCCTACCACTCCTAAAAGGAAATGGAGTGATGGTGGGGTTGGTGGATCACGTCAAGTACGTGATCAGGTTGAGGGTGGCAACAGCAGCAAGAAGCGTTCCCCCCCTCGTCAGAGATGTCTTCCCTGTGTTCGCAGCATGCAGGAAAATTTTGACAGAGCAGGAGGCGAAGAGCGTTGTGGATTATTTAGATAAGGAACCCTCTTACTCAGTCTGAGGAACTTGAAGCTAGTTGCAGCAACACCGGCTGACCAGAACCCGACTGCAGCTGCTTCTCTTGATGAGGTTGTTTCCTCCCAGTACTCCGCTCCAGAAGTAAAGCACACCTACATCGCTGAGAGAGATGTGGAGAAGGTTTGGGAGGAGGCATTGGAGGAGACCATGGGACCAAGGTCCCAAAAAGTGGTGGGTTCTGTGGTGACAGAAATGGCCCGTGTTTTCTTTTTTTAAAGAGTTTATTTATTTTTCATAAACAAAGTTCTTAAAAGAGCTAAAAACATTCCCAAAGTAGCGCAATTCAAGACATTTGGCATATTAGAGATAAGGTGAGATCTATTTCCAGAAAATAAATTGAGCATAGAGTGATAAACAACAACATAAGTAAACAAGTGATTATATCAAGTGTGATAAGAGAATAACATTGTGGAATGAGATAGCTTCATATATGGGTAAATTATGACACAAGATCCTGGACAGAGATATGGACATCAAGGTTCGGGATTACTTTATCCATAGAGTCCACCCAGGTAGACCAAACTTTAAAAAACGTATTTGGTTGGTTGGGAGAATGAGAAATTAATTTATAAAGTGGAAGTGCTGAATTTACTAATCTTTTCCAGTCAGTCAGATTAGGTGGATTATTATTTTTCCATTTAAGAACGATGGACTTTCTGGAGTAGAACAGTAAAGTTCTGATGCGTATTTTATTCCATTGATTACATGGAGTATCCTGGATCATGCCCAGCATACAGGCTGAACAACATGGAGATCAAGAGCATCTCTCAAAAAGTGAGTCACTGACTTCCAATAATTATTGACTTGGGGGCAGAGCCAGACACAGTGTAAGAAAACAGCGCAATCCTGACCACACTTAAAACATCGGCCATCATGTAAGGGACCCATCCGCATTAGTCGGACTGGGGATAAATAGGCTTGATGGAGCCACTTTGGTCCAATCAGATTATCATGGGCTACGATAGTCGTTTTCTGATAGTTATCTGTAAAATCTAGCCAATCTCCCTCATCCACCACATCAGACCATCTCCTCTCAATAGAATCATATTTAGCTGAGGACTGAGAAGTTAATAAAAAGTTATAATGTTTAGAGATCTGCTTGGATCTATCCTTTTGTAATAATAACTTCTCTAAACCCGATGGGGCCAGGTCCACATCAGTTAATCCAGTCTGGGCCGCTATAGCATGCCTGAGTTGGAAATATCTGCAGGGCCGGTTTAAGCAACAATGGGGCCCCAGGGCAAAATAAACCTGGGAGCCCCCCCAACAGATACCCCGGAGCAAAAATTGGCATTAAGGGACCTTTTTTGCAGCTGGTATAGTCAGGGTTTGAAGCCCCAATCGGTCGGAGCTCCACATTCTGGCTACCCCAGCCTGCATGGGGGACAAGGGGTTAAAAAGTTTCAGGAGGGGGGACCCCACATATTTTTTTAAAAAAAAATTCCCACACTCTAAACATACATTTTTGGGGGGAAAATAGGAAAAAATGCCAGGGATCTTCATACAGCCATATTGCGGCTGTATAGCGATCCCTGGCCAAAGCGCTGCGGCTGCGTATGGACCCCCTGGAAACCCCGTCAGGAAATGTATTGCTCTTTCTTTTGATACATGTAAAATTACACAACTGTTAGGTACTAAAAGTGACATATACCGCATTTAAAAGTATACTTTTTTCCTTCGAAACTTTAAAATCGATTTTCTCAAAAACTATAAGGTCTATAATAGTTTTTTCCTCTTATTCCCAATGATCTCCTTAACATATCCTACAAATTTAGGGTTTCTAGAATTTAAGGTGGATTTGCTATTAACCATTAAAGTCGGCTGGTTTTTAAATGTGCATTTGTTTTCCTTTGAAACTTTAAAATCGATTTTCTCAAAAACTATAAGGTCGATTTGAAAAAAATTATCTTCCTCTTGTAGCCACTGGGGGCCTCTACAAGCTCTGGGGCCCTGGGGCAGCTGCCTCCTTTGCCTCTATGGTAGCGCCAGCCCTGAATATCTGAACAAGGAATGCTTGGGTAAACCAAATTCCTCATGGAGCCCAGAGAAGTCTTTACATTTTCCTTCAGAGAAAAGTTGGTGCATGTACTTAATGTTGTATTGGATCCAAAATTTGGAATCAGGAACTGAAAGCAGCTCGGGGAGATTTTTATTAAACCATAGGGGAGAACTAAAGGATACAGGAATAATGGATTCACCCAGAAATTTTCAAGTGGATATATACATTTTAATGGTGTTTTGTATGAGAGAAGTTCCACCACCCTGACTGGGAACCTCATATCTATATATGGCTCCGCATAAGGATTTGTACGAGGTTGTAATGTCGGCTTCCAATGCTGAGTCCCACCTAATGCCACTCAACCAATACGTAATGGGGACCAATTGGGAAGACAAAAAAAAAAAAAAAATAGAAAAAAAGTTGGGTACCGCTAGTCCTCCAGTAGAGGCAGGTAGTTGCAATGTAGATAAGGAGATTCTGGGTATCGAGTTCGCCCAAATAAATGGAGGTAATTATTATTTATTGTATTTATAAAGCGCCAACATATTACGCAGCGCTGGACAATAAATAGGGATACATACATTGCAACAAGGAGTAACAGACAGAGGTAATAAACGGTTATACAACATAGCACAAGGTTATACATGCAATCGGGGTATAAAATGTGTTTTACAGAGACCCGGCAAAACAAGTCAGAATTAGTCCATGAGAAGGGTGTCATTGCTGGGGTAGAAAAATTAAGAAGGACACACTAAGGGAGAGGGAGGCCCTGCCAAGGCTTACAATCTAAAGGGAGGGGGGGGGGGGACACAAGTTAGAGAGAGTTAGAGTGTGGTAGATGTGGGCATGGGCGTCCGCACATACGGCAAAACCGGGCATCTGCCCGAGCCTGGCCGCCCGTTTCCCCCCCCCCTGGCCGCGTGCCCGTGCAGCCAGAAGGAGGGGAGCAGCGCAGAGAAGAGAGAGAGCGCCATGGGCACAGTGGGGAAGGGCGGACGTCTCCCCCCCCCTTCCCTCACCTTACGGGGCTCTCTCTCCCTCGCTGTCCCCTCCGGAATGAAGTGTGCAGCGGCTGGGCAGCGGGCGGAACTTACCTCATCTCGCTCCTGCGCCGGAAGTTCTGGTGCCGCACTCTGGTCTGGATCAGACCAGAGTAGCGGCTAATACATCCGGCGCGTGCGACGAGAGGAGGTAAGTTCCGCCCGCTGCCCAGCCGCTGCACACTTCATTCCGGACTCCGGAGGGGAGAGCGAGAGAGGGAGGGAGAGCCCCCTAAGGTGAGTGCCCATAGCTCTCCCTCTTCTCTGCGCTGCTCCCCTCCTGCTGGGGCACACATGGCCACTTCTTCTGGGGACATATCCCCCTGGCTACATATACTGGGGACATATCCCCCCTGCCTACATATACTGGGGACATATCCCCCCTGCCTACATATACTGGGGACATATCCCCCCTGCCTACATATACTGGGACATATACCCCCTGCCTACATATACTAGGTTATATACCCCCTGCCTACATATACTAGGACATATCCCCCTGCCTACATATACTGGGGACATATACCCCTGCCTACATATACTGGGCACATATACCCCTGGCTACCTGTTCTGGGGACATCTCTACCCCTGGCTACCAGTTCTGGGGACATCTATACCGCTGGCCACCTATTCTGGGGACACCTATAGACCTGGGGCTACCTATTTTTGGGGAACCACTGCTGTCAGATTGAGTGTATTTTGGGGAACTGCTGCCAGGTGAGAGATGTCTACATATTAAGAGGGCATTCTGCCTATTTATGTGAAAAGCTGTCTATTTATGTGCCTCATGACTGCTGAATTTGTCTTGTTGCGGGCCTCATGGTTACTGACTTTGTCTTGTTGGGTGCCTCATGATTTGTTGGGGGCCTCAAGATTGCTGAATTTGTCTTGTTGGGGGCCTCATGATTGCTGAATTTGTCTTGTTGGGGGCCTCATGATTGCTGAGTTGGTCATGGTGGGGGCCTCATGATTGCGGAATTTGTCTTGTTGGGGGTCACATGATTGCTAACTGCGAGACTATGGAAAAAGCTGAATCATCATCATCATATGAGACAATAGCATTAAACCTACTTTTTCCGCTTTTTAAAACAGAAAATGAAACTGGGAGGTTCTAAAAAAAAAATGAATAATTTTTTTCAGGAGTACGATGGATGAAATTGTTTATCTTCACAGTTTATTTTCAACTTAATTTTCCATAATGTTCATGTATGAGTTAAAACGTTTGTATTTAGTTTAAATTGCTGTTGGCACTTTGTGATAGTAAAGTGACTTTGCAGTTTGGACACTCGACCTCCAAAAGGTTCGCCACCACTGTCCTAATCTAATGTCCCACCATTGCTTAGTTCATGTAAACTTGTCTCCACCCATGACCACACCCACATTCTGGTTCATGACCACACCCATTTTTTGCATGGTTCGCTACGCGCGCCGCATGATGTAGCTCCGTTTTTTGCTCCCCACTTTTTGCCCCCCCCTGGAAAATTTTCTGCGGACGCCCATGGATGTGGGGTAGGCCAATTTAAAGAAATGTGTTTTGAGGGCTTGCTTGAAGGTGTTGAAGGAAGGAGCGAGTCTGAGGGGGAGGGGAAGGGAGTTCCATAGGGTGAGTGCAGCTCTTGAGAAGTCTTGTAAGCATGCATGGGAATGAGAGATGCGTGGGGAGGTTAGGCAGAGATCACTGGAGGGGGCGGGCAGGTATATATCTGCTGACTAGCTCAGAAATGTAGGTTGGGCAGGTCTTGTGCACAGATTTGTAGGTAAGGCTCAAAACCTTAAATTAGTGAGTCAACACGACGGAATACATCCATGGGAATCCAAATCGGAGTCATCTGGAGACTATATAGGAGTTTGGGAGCCACAATCATTTTAATTACACAACCTCTTCCACAGAGATTAACCACTTGATGACCCACCCTTTACCCCCCCTTAAGGACCAGCGCTGGTTTGATTGATCTGTGCTGGGTGGGCTCTGCAGCCCCCAGCGAAGATCAGGGTGCAGGCAGGGAGATCAGATTGCCCCCCTTTTTTCCCCCCTATGGGGATGATGTGCTGGGGGGGTCTGATCTCTCCTGCCTGCTGTGGGTGGCGGGGGGGGGGCACCTCAAAGCCCCCCTCCGCGGCGAAATTCCCCCTCCCTCTCCTACCTGCTGCCTCCCCCTGGTGTTCCGGGCTGCACAGGACGCTATCCGTCCTGTGCAGCCAGTGACAGGATGTGGTCTGTCACATGGCGGCGATCCCCGGCCGCTGATTGGCCGGGGATCGCCGATCTGCCTTACGGCGCTGCTGCGCAGCAGCGCCGTACAAATGTAAACAAAGCGGATTATTTCCATCGGCGGCCCGCAGGCTATTCACGGAGCCCCCCGCCGTGATTTGACAGGAAGCAGCCGCTCGTACGAGCGGCTGCTTCCTGATTAATTAGGCTGCAGCTGGCGACGCAGTACTGCGTCGCTGGTCCTGCAGCTGCCACTTTGCCGACGCACGTTATGAGTGTGCGGTCGGCAAGTGGTTAAAAGGGAGAAAAATCCAACTCTTGAGTTTGGAGTCAATAGCATTCAGAATTAGATATAAAGTCAAGGAAACTCTCCGGGGAGCGCTGGATCCAGACCTCTAAGTATTTAAATGTATCCACTATTTGTAGGCAGGATGAAATTAGCTGGTTTGCAAAGTAATCTAAGGCAGTGCTGTCCAACTTCACGGGCATGGAGGGCCATTTTTTTTTTCAGACCCCATGGTGGAGGGGCGAAGGTTCTTAGTAGCGCTGCAGACCTCCCCCCCCCCAGGAAAAAAATGCAATTAAAGGACAATTAGATTGGCAGCACTTTCCACAAAATGCAATTGAAGTTTTCGGTGAAGTTGTGTGGCGCGCACAGTGCGGCGAAAAACTTGAGGGTTTTGTTGTGCGTGTAGCGTGCCGAAAACTGGGTGTGGCCATGGACCAGAATGTGGGTGTGGCCATGGGTGGAGACAAATTTACATGAACTTAGCAATGTGGGACATTAGATTAGGACAGTGGTGGTGAACCTTTTGGAGGCCGAGTGCCCAAACTGCAACCCAAAAGTCACTTTATCACAAAGTGGCAACAGCAATTTAAACTACATACAAATGTTTTAACTTATACATGAACATTATGGAAAATCCAAGTTGAAAATAAACTCCGAAGATAAACAATTTAATCCATCCTACTCCTGAAATTTTTTTTAAACAACCTCCCAGTTTTATTTTCCGTTTTACAAAGCTAAAAAAGTAGGTTTAGGCTGCTTACACACCAAGACGTTACAGGCGCACGTTAGTAGAGCCTGTAACGCTCCCCCAACGCACAGCAATGTAACACAAGTGGGCTGTTCACACAGCCCACGTTGCATTACATGTAACGCTGCATGTTCTGCCGAAAGTGCAGCATACCATAGCGTTATAGCGGCTTAAGCCGCGTTAGACTGTTTGCACATGCTCAGTCATGTTGGGGAGGAGCGGAGAGCGACCAGGCACATGGCTAATTAATATTCACTGCACGTTGTGACGTGCAGTGTTTACTTCCTGAAGCGGCCGCTCTGTGAGGCGATTGGCCGGCGGGACCACGTGATGCTGCATGCGTCCAAGAGTACACATCACGGCATCCCAGACGTCAGACTGAGCTGCACAACGCGGCTCACTCTGACGTCCACATCGAAGAACACCAGGCCTTGCGTTAGGTGCACGTTATGCGACCTTAACGTAGCACCTAACGCAACGTCTTGGTGTGCAAGTAGCCTTAATGCTATTGTCTCATATGATGATTCAGCTTTTCCCATAGTCTCGCAGTAAGCAATCATGACGCCCCCAACAAGACATTCAGCAATCATGAGGCCCCCAACAAGACAAATTCAGCAGTCATGAGGCACATAGACACCTCTCACCTGGCTTCTAAATTCTCCTCTACCGGCTGCTGTGCCTGGCTGGCCTAGCAATACTGTTTTTGGCCGGATTGGGGATGATGTGTGGGCTGAAAGGCCTTGCGGTGATGCTGTGGCCGGGCTGGCGGTGATGCTGTGGTGTGGCCAGATGAGGTAGTGACTGGTGCCCCCCCGGTTAGATAATGACAGGCACCCCACCCCCCCAGGTTAGATAGTGACAGGTGTCCAGAGCCTCCAACCATCCAAACCCCCATTACCTCTGCCATGCACTGCCCGGCCGCCAATACCTCCTCCTGTATCCCCGCTGGGCTGCTGCTGCCTGCCTCACAGCTCAGACCTCACAGATCGCAGCGACTGAAGCAAGGAGAGCACGCATAGCACCCGCGCAGAGGAACTTCACATGCGGAAGTGACTAATGATGTCACTTCCGCATGTGACGTACTCATGTATGTGGGTACCGTGCACACTCTCCTTGCTTCAGTCGCCGCGATCTGTGAGGTCTGAGCAGTGAGCTGTGAGGCAGCGGGGACACAGGAGAGGCCACACAAGAGAGAGCAGGCATGGCACAAATAGCGCACGCCATGCCTGCATCTCGGGGAGACGAGCGGGCTGCAACAGGAGGCCTGGTGGACCAATCATAGTAAGCACAGCTTGTCGCTGTCCTTATTTTTAGCCACTACCTCCACTTGGCACGCCATTAATGAGTACACAGTCTGCAATATATTTAACAATTCACGTATTACATGCACCTGATAACGTTATTCTTACACTTAAGTCACCAAGTTGCTATAATATGGTATTCATGTATGAGTTCAGTGTCACATAGGCAGATTCCTGCCCTTAATCACCATATGTTGGATCATGTTTTATTCAATTTTCTTATTTGCACTGCCTTCTCAACATTGGCCACAAGATGGCGAACATCCGCTCTCGGATTGCCATTTATATGCAATAGCATTCAGCAGCCACCTAATAAGTGTGGACTGCTCAGGCAACCGTAGAGGGGAAGTGCCTCCCTCCAGGAAGTCCCAGCTGGAGTGCAGATGCATTCCAGCACGGGATTGGAGACCGTAGGAGGAAGTGGGCGGTTTCTATCGGTGTGGACACGCCGAATGCTGACCCCGGTATGAGCACGCAATTGCAACCATGCTGTTTGAAGCATAGTGGTCCTGCCAGCTCCCCACTCAAGATTGTACACCTGCTGCAGTGCCAACCTGCACACCTTTTTTCGCTACAACTTCCTAATCACATAAATAGGTTAGAGCACACAGCATGTCTATGAGTGCTGCTTAAGACTGCGACATCCACTCAGAATCTGATACTGCAAGTTCGGACAGTGGAGATGAATCGGGAGCGGCTGCAGTAGCAACTGGCAGGAATGACATCAAGAGCTTCTTCTAGAGCTCTTCATCATCGTCACTATCCAACAAACGGTGGGTGCTAGGGTTGTAGAGACCAGTTTGGAGAGATTGAGTGAGAAGGAGATAAAATTATTCTGGATTGTAATGGCATCACAACAATATAAGGACGATTAGATAACAGCAAGAGGTTTCAGACGGTACGTTGAACCACCTGAACATCAAGAGGACGAGGAATTCGTTAAGAGGTGGAAAATGGCCTTCCTAGAGCATGCGGCAGGACACTGTCTTAGATCGATCTGGACAGGAACATGCCAAAACGGTCAAGGAAATAGAAGCCGTTATACTCCATTACCAGGAGTTGGTGGATCGAACTCAGTATACTAAACCACTGAAGGCTAATAGGCTATGTCTCCAATGTGAATACTTATAATTTTTTTTGTGCTTGTATTTCCTCTTGTGTTTTTAACATAGTGCCACTGTACCAGTATTTATAATAATATTTATATTGTCCCTTTATCCAGGAGTTCCCTCTCCCATTCTACCTCTCCCAACTTTTTAATCATAGTAAGCGCAGCTTGTCGCTGTCATTTTTAGCCACTACCTCCACTTGGCACGCCATTAATGAGTACACAGTCTGCAATATATTTAACAATTCACGTATTACGTGCACCTGATAACGTTATTCTTACACTTAAGTCACCAAGTTGCTATAATATGGTATTCATGTATGAGTTCAGTGTCACATAGGCAGATTCCTGCCCTTAATCACCATATGTTGGATCATGTTTTATTCAATTTTCTTATTTGCACTGCCTTCTCAACATTGGCCACAAGATGGCGCACATCCGCTCTCGGATTGCCATTTATATGCAATAGCATTCAGCAGCCACCTAATAAGTGTGGACTGCTCAGGCAACCGTAGAGGGGAATTGCCTCCCTCCAGGAAGTCCCAGCTGGAGTGCAGATGCATTCCAGCACGGGATTGGAGACCGTAGGAGGAAGTGGGCAGTTTCTATCGGCGTGGACACGCCGAATGCTGACCCCGGTATGTATTTAACTCCCGGCCAGCACCCAGCCCGCACTAGAGCCTCCGTTGAAGCGCACGTCTGCGCGAAACAGCCGTCAGGCCCACAGTGCTCAGCACCCACATTGCTTCATCTACCTGGTACGTCTACTATTTTGCACTGAGAATGTGACTTTTTGTATGCACCTTTTACAGCATGGAATAAATAAGTCGATTGCAGTGCCGGTCTCCTCTCTCCTCTTGTAGCCCACCAGTTGGACAGCGCTGAACTAAGGGAAATATTACTGATTTAGACCAATTGATTGAGAGGCCGGAGATAGCTCCAAATGTATCAAAAATATCTAATACCGCATCCAAAGAGGGGCTAGGATCTGCTAGATAGATAAGCATGTCATCTGCGTGTAGAGAGATACGCTCCTCTATCCTGTTAATTTGGAGCCCTTGAATCAGTTGGGATTCTCTAATAGATTGAGCTATGGGTTCCACTGTGATGGCAAACAGGAGGGGGAGAGTGGGCATCCCTACCGAATGCCACGGGAGATCTCAAAGCTATTAGATATAGTTGAATTTACTCTGTTTGCTCGGGGTGCATTATATAGTATACTAAACCATTTCCTAAAATTGGGACCAAAGCCGAATCTCTCCAGGACCTTCAGAACGTTGACCACTCAATGGAGTCAAAGGCCTGATTGGCATCAAGCGATAGAATTACCCTCCTGCCAACATTAGGGTGAGGATATTGAATATGAGATAGAAGTCTACGAATATTTAGTCTGGTATTGCAACCCGGAATAAATCCAGTCTGATCAGGGTGTATTATTGAATCCACATGTCAGTTCAATCGGCTGGCGAGAATTTGTATTTTAAAGGTCAGTGTTTATCAAGGATATTGGGCGATACGAATTGCACATGATTAATTCTTGCCAGGTTTAAGGACAAGAGCAATCAGGGCCTCATGCATAGTGTCAGGGAGAGATTCAGCTTCAAAAACATGGAGAAAAATAATCGGATGAGTTGCGGGGTTACCAAAGATTTGTTTTTTGCTTACCACTCAGCAGGGATACCATCCAGGCCTGGAGTTTTATTGTCCTTAGAGGAGATAACCATTTTGAGCCCGTCTGCTGTAATTGGGGCCTCTAATTCCTGTCTAGCCTCCTCAGATAATAGAGGGAGATCCAGGCTCCCCAAACCCAGTTGTAGGTTCAACAAGTCTAGAGGAGTAGTTGTGTGTAAAATTCCTGAAAAACTTTAGCAATCTTACCTTTAGCATAGGTTGTATGTATTTTACCTGCATCATCCACTATTCTCGGGATGGCCAGTGATTGGTCATTGGATTTCAACAGATAGGTTAAGAGCTTGCTACACTTATTCCCAAATTCAAACCCTCTTAGTGTATGTATTAAATCTCCATGTTTGGTCCTGTTGAGAAGTAGTATTTCAAGTTTCCTACGCTCCATTTCCCATTTAGTATACTTGTCATGGGTAGATTGCTGTAGCAATCTTACTTTAGCTTCCTTTTCATGGTACAGTTGTGAGGCAATGTTATTTTGTCTAAGCCCAGACATTGATGCTCTGATAGCTCCCCTAAGGACTGCCTTACTAGCATCCCAGCACACTGATGGGGAGGCTGTTCCCTGATTGATATGCCAATAGTCATATCCCTCTGGCAGTCCCCCAGTATAGTGTCGTCCTCCAACTAGCAGGAACCCAATCTCCATATTGAGGGCGATCTATGGCCTGGAAGATACAATTGACAGACCAGAGGAGAGTGGTCCGAGATACCATGAAGTAAATATTCTATTGCATCCACCAGGGGCAACAGGTCTTTAGAGCCAAAGGATAAATCAATACGGGACATGGTCTGATGGGTATCAGAATAGCATGTAAACTTCCTAGAATCAGGAAATTTCCATCTCCAGATATCTTGCAAGTCATATTGAGAGAGCCATTTCAGAAATGGAGGGTATGATCTGCCTGATCTATTCAGTCTGTCCAGGGTAAGTTCCAGTATAGCATTAAAGTTTCCCATAAGCACAACTGGGTCATCCATAAACACATGTAGTTTAGTAGACATTCCAGTGCTTGAACATTAAAGGGTGGTAGGATATAAATAGATCCCAATACTAGCAGCCTACCTTCGATAGTATATTTAACAACGTTACCATTAGGGTCAATTCTAACTTTGGAGACCTGAGTAGGGAGGGGATTTAGCCATTAGTATGGCCATCCCCCTAGAAAAAGAAAAATGAGCATGGTAGTATGAGGAAATCCAGGGTTTCGGCCCGTGTTTTCTTCATCCAGTGTCAGTCAACATCACCACCACCACCCCTCAACTACAGAGGTGTTTGGTGGCCAGGTGGAGGGTCCAGAAGAATCACTTATTGAACTGGATATTTTGGATGATGAGGTGGCTGATCAAACGTGGTTGCCACCTGTTGGTTTAGGCACTAGCACGCGTGAGCAGCTTGTAGAAACAGAGCAGACGGTTGGCCAGCAGCTCCCATAAAAATGTGGGCGCATGAAGCAGGTGGACAAAAAGGGCACCGCCATTCACTCCCATAATAAATATCTTTTAATGGGCGCCAAACAGGAAAAAAGGGTGCCGGAGAAAACAACTTTTTACAAGCAGCGCCCGGAGATTTTTAATGTTTTATAACTGCTTCTCATGATTACACATTATTTAACCACGCTGGTGTTCTATTAAGATCACCAGGGCGGCTGCGGGAGGTTTTTTTATTTATTTTTTTTTTATTTAAAAAAAACAACAACACTATTCCATGCAGCCAACTGAAAGTTGGCTGCATGAAAGCCCACTAGAGGGCGCTCCGAAAGCATAACTCTGATCGCCTCCGGCGATCAGAATTAACAAGGAAGGCCGCAATGAGCAGCCTTTTTTGTTTCGCTTACCTCGTCGCCATAGCGACGAGCAGAGTGACGTCATGACGTCAGCCGCCTCCGATCCAGCCCTTAGCGCTGGCCGGAACTGTTTGGTTTGGCTACGCTGGGCTCGGGCGGCTGGGGGGACCCTCTTTCGCCACGTGCAGCACACGCGGCTGGCAAAGTGCCGGCTGCTTTTTATTTCATTAAAATCGGCCCAGCAGGGTCTGAGCGGCACCCTCCGGCGGTAATGGACGAACTGAGCTCGTCCATACCGCTAAGGAGGTCAATGATTTATGTATTTTTTTTAAACATTTTGACAATGACATGCATCTGTCCTATTAAGATTTATACACCACCTTGGGGGGGGGGGGGGGGGGAGGACTGTATTTTGGCTCATGCCACCTCTGTTAGGTTGGCCACTATATTATTGATAGATGCTAAACGCTTAATCCCTGTTAAGTGGAGATGCTGGGATTCTCCTACTCTTAAAGATTAGTAGAGTTAATATGGTTAAGAATTGAGACTCAGATTGTTCAGCAGGATAAATTGGGGTCTTTAATGATAAATGGGAAAAGTGGCATATGTTTCAGGACATGGCGGAATATGGGACTATGATGGAGATGTAGGTGAGGAGTCTCTTGAGGAATGTAATTTTTGTAAATAGTAGGATGGGTATCCTTTTGTGTTAGATTATGGGTTGAATATGGTGAGGAATAGAATACATAGAGTGGGAGGGAATATTTGTTTTGTATCTTTTCAAATTGGTGTTACTTGATATGCAAAATATTGAAGGGGAGGAGTATTGTTCTTTGATGGATTTTGATAATGTTTATGGAAATTCTCTTTTCCTTAATTCTATATATAAAAAAAAAAAAAAAATAAAAAAAAATTCCACTTACCTGGAACTTCCTCCAGCCCCTGGCAGCCATCCTGTGCCCTCACCACAGCTCCTGGTCTCTGCTGCAAATGCTGACCTCGCCAGGTTGTCTTGTGCACTTCATGTGGTAGTGCCGTTATGACTGTACTGCGCAGGTTCAGTACTATCCTGATGAAGTCAGCACAACCATGTGACCTGTGGAGTGCACAAGAAGCCAAACCCAGAAAGCCGACCTGGTGATGTTAGCATCTGCAGTGGAGGAGACCAGGAGCCGAGGGCACAGGACGGCTGCCAGGGGCTGGAGGAAGCCCCAAGTGATTTATATCTGAGGAAAACACCTTAAAGGATACATCCAGGTAAATCAAGTTTGCCCTTTTCCTACACTTCCATGTTAATGCGTTTATTTATGCAAAACAGGAAGTGGAAATTATATTGCGTCACCATTGACTCATGTTTTTGAAAGCTATACAAAACCAGTGTTTTTAAAGATTCATATTACAAAACACATACCCATGCTTTTATGTGGCCCATTGAGTAACATATACAGAAACGCTGCATTTTACACAACACTACCATTTCTGCTAAGTGTGTTCTTAGCCTAATACCATTAGCCATAGACCCTGAACAAGCATGTAGCAGAACATGCTTGATATGGTCAGATCTGAGAAGGATAGCTGCATGCTGGTTTATGGTGTGATTCAGACACTACTGCAGTCAAATAGATCAGCAGGGCTGTCAGGCAAATGGTATTGCATAAAAGGAAATATGCTAGCCTCCCAGCCTTATGACTGCCAAGCCAATACAAATACAGTATGAGCTTTTCAACATAGTAGATTAGACCTGGAGCAGTTAGAAGATTTTAACCAGGACTGTCATGTCAATATTTGCTTCAAAATCCTGTCTTCTTACCGATTAGGGGCAATTAAAGCAAACATTTCCAAGTTTGTGCAAATATGTATGTAGCTTGGGGGGAGAAAAAAAAAAAGTTCAAATTCATACACGTTTACATAATTCTGCATGAATGTGGAAATCTGGCTCATTGATCATCCCCACTAGGAGTGCTTTTCAGAGCACTTTGTGATTTGAGAAGGTCTGTTTAGTGTAATGCTATGGTGATCCCACTTGACTTGAGGGATAAAACCCCCATCCTAAATCACGGATGGAAGGGATAAAAACATGCACATTTTTAAAAGGAATAAGGTTTATTTTACCTGGTATAAAACATACTTTGAAAGCAGCAGAGATTCAAGTATATTTACACAGGACTAGGTTATACCAGCTTTGCAGAATTTCAAGTGCATTTACAAAAAAGACTAGATTACACCAGCTTTGCTTTTCAGCAGAGGATCATGCTCATGATTCCCACGGAAGAGCACATCTTTGACTTGACTGAAGTACACACTGATCCGACTTCCATTGTCATCTGCTGCACTCCCAATGGGGTGGTACTGCCTGTATTTTCTGAGGGAATAAATAAAAAAAAAAAAATAATGAATGAAATAAAGTGTGCGAGTGTGTATAAAACACACACACTTTAAAGGGCAACTGAAGTGAGAAGATTATCTAAGCTGCCATATTTCCTTTTAAATAATATCAGTTGCCTAGCAGCCCAGCTAATCTAATCGGCTGAACACCAGAAATGAGCATGCAGCTAAATCTGTCAAAAAGTGTCAGAAACTAATCTGCTGCATGCTTGTTCAGGGGCTACGGCTAAAAGTATTAGAGGATCAATTGGATAGCCAAGCAATTGGTGTTGATTAAAAAAGAAATATGGCAGCCTCCTCTTGCTTCAGTTGTCCTGCAGCGTAAATTACTTGTGTTGTACATATGCACTAGGCATTTGGGTTTGAATTTGTGGGCTCTGGTGCAGTTGGGTTTTAGATTGTGGGACAGAGGTGTAATGGGGTAGCAGCTCCTGCAGCCGAGAGCCCCCAACCCTTTACCCTCTAATATAAAGGTCCACCCCTCCATGGGTGTTCTGGTGGCCATAATTTCCAGGCAGATTGAGTGGGTGCTGAATGAGGCCCTCTTAAAAGAATTGACCAAGTCTTAGTTTTCACCATTAAAAAAATAAATAAAATAAATGACAGTCAGGGATTAGGGATGACATTTGAGTGAGTGTTCTTCCCATGAGATGGTGCCCACTAAAAATTTTGGAGAAATTAGTTGTAAAGATGTAGTCAGAGTACCTATACCAAAATCCCACCATTTGTGGTAAGATGGTTGTAGGTCATTGTGGGTATTCACTGCAACATCATGATAGTTCCACTGGAGCTGGCCTTTCAAAGAATACAGAACCCATCCTAATGCCACCATTACATGTTTCCAAACAGCTCCACGTGGTTTCCTTCAATACTCCCAACCACCTATTTTCAAATTTGATGTAAAGCCTTTTCTTGCAACACAGGGCACAACACAACGTTCTATTATAGGAATATGATCCCACTACAGTAGACAAGGAAAAAAAATTCTTACTTGTACAAAATTACTCCAACCACTGCAGCAGCAAGAACCACCAGTCCAAGTATCGTTAGGGTTGCAGAAATAGTCTTGTTTGATCCAGGGCCTAAACTGGGAAAAAAAAAAAAAAAAAAAAAAAAAAAAGTACAATACCCAAATTAGTCAACATTGGTGGCCTGCCCCAACGGGTCAGTGAAAAATGGCGCCCAGCACCGTTTGATAAAAATGGCGCCCCACTTACATTAACGATATTTATTGTTTTAAAAGGTTAACGGCGCCGACCTTTTGAACGAAATTTATCGTTTTAACCCCTGCTTTGCTGCAGTTTGGAAAATATCTGCCCGCCGGCTTTAATGTTTAATAGCAAAGCCCCCTTAAAAGCTAACAAACACCAAATTTGCACGGAATGTTAAGAAGAAAATTGTGAACAAGAGGGAAATTTTTTTTCCAAAAAGACCATAGTTTGAGAAAAATTGATTTTGAAGGCTTGGCCGCCCCTCCTTCCCGAAGCCCCCCCATACCATGGACCATGCGGGCTGGTATAGCTCAGGGTGCGAAGCCCCAGTCGGCTGGGGCTCCGCATTCTGGCTATCCCAGCCTGCATTGGAGACAAGGGTTTACAGAGGCTCGGCAGGGGGGACCCCACGTCATTTTTTTAAAAATATTTCCCACACTCTGAACATAACCCAAAAATTTAAATTAAAAAAAAAAAAAATTCAAATTTTTTTTAAATATGGTTTCCCAGTATCTTTATATCATATCCTGCAAATTTGGTGTTGCTAGGATTTAAGGGGACTTTGCTATTAACTGCTAAAGTCGGCGGGAATCGTTTCCGCCGCTGAAATGTCAGTACGCGATTTAAATCGATAAATTTTCCTCTTTGAAGATTTAAAATAGATTCTCAAAAACTAAAAGGCCTTTTTGAAAAAAAAAAAAAAAAATCCTCCTCTTGTTCACAATTCTCTTCTTAACATTCCCTGCAAATTTGGTGTTTTTAGCTTTTAAGGGGGCTTTGCTATTAAACATTTAAGCAGACAGGCAGATATTTTCCAAACGGCAGCAAAGCAGAGGTTAAAACGATAAATATCGTTCAGCCAGGATTAAAAACATTTTTTAAAACGATAAAATTTCGTTCAAAAGGTCTGCACTATTTTAACCTTTTAAAAACGATAAATATTGTTTTAAACATATCGGGCAGAAGTGGGTGCCATTATTTAGCCGGCGCCATTTTTCACTGGACGCTGCCCCAAATCTGTATATGGTAACCATTATATTGCAAGCCAGAAGATTGCCTGCTATGAAAGAGTCCCCATGCACAATGGGCACAAATTGAATTTCATGCATTGAGAACTTCCACCCCAGTGCTCTCCTATAGGGTCAGGAGTACACTGCCAGGGCCTTAGATATACTCTGTCAGATCAAATGTTGGTTTGTGGTTGGCTTAGAAAACAAATGTCACCATTTCCAGTCCGATTACAAATTTTTGACAACCCTGCTTTTGCGCCGGGCCCTAGTTATCTGGCGTCAAAGGAATCTGATATTTGGACTCCTAGCTAAAACTATACTCACTGTAAAGGCACAAACAGCATTACATGTACTATTTACAGTATTTTCATATCTGCCACTTTCTAGTCTTCTCCAGGTCTGGCTTTTTTTTTTTTTTTTTTTTTTTTGGAAGGTCCAACTGGGGCAATTTGGGAGGAAGGTGCTCTTAAACCAATTATATTGCATAGTTATGAGATCTGTTTGAACTCCTAGGTCTGCTCCAGAATTCCAACACAAATATGAAGTTCTGAGACAATGCTTTTGGTTCTGTTACCTTCTAAAATCTGGAGGAATGCAGCTACAACTCAATCTGTGGCCAAGTGAACGAACATCTACCAAGGTTTATTTGTTACAAGACCCCAGTTCACCCCCATAAATGGATTCCAGCTATTCCCAGCATACTGGAGAAACTGCAGTGCCTGGGAGAATTCTATACATACACTTATTCTGGACTTGCCCTGTTATACAGAGCTTTGCTACTATTAAGGAACATTCACATGTCATCCCAAAGGACCCCCTTGGATTTGCCTGTTGGTTCTCATCCCCAACATTTGCTGAACTATTAACAGCCACTCGCTGTCTCTCTAAACACTGGAAAGCAGTTAACGCCCCTTTATTGTGTAAAATAAAAACAGTCTAGCATTTTTTTAAACCCTAAAATTTATACTGTACAAGAGAAGCATATTCCATAAAGTTTTGAGATCATCCACACTGTCAGAATAAATCCACATGTAGGGCCAATGTGTTTTAATAGCTAACTGAGGCCAATACTACTCTTCCCCCCTCCCCCCCTCCATACCTCCCAGCTATAGAAGCTGCCATGTCTCCCTTCTAGCTGCCCTTTATCCTGGGAAAGAGGGGGGGGGGGGGGTGACAATTGCTTGAGTTTACAGAAGCCACAGATGCTTAGGGTCCAATCATCTCCCCCAAAAGCCTATGTGTTCTCTGCTGATGTGTGCGCAATAAAAAGGAGTCCTTATCTGCCTGAAATGTCTGGTTGGGCAGACCTAGAAAGTAGAATAAAGGTCTCCATTACACTTTAAATGCGAAAAAAGGTACCTTGTTCACTTTAGAGGCCCATTTACAGTGGGGCATTGCAACACTAACGCAGTTCACTGCAATGCAAAACCTTTGCAAATTGTTGTGCATCTAGTGTAGTCTGAGGGCATGAGGCGCCCCAATGAGTGACTAACTGCAAAATTCATGCCAACCATGAAGCACTGCCTATATGCTATGCATAGTGTGCAGCCAGACTTTTCCATCCCTGCAACTCTTCACCCACTGAACACTGCCCAGAACTTGTAAATTAACTGTTGACAATAACTCCCTCCCACCAAGATGGCCCATTTACCACTAAAACATATAACTACCACTATAGTGGTAAACATCTACGGTACTACAATACTTTTAGCATGGAGAGATATCGATTTACAAGCATTACTAATCCATTTAGACCATAAATGTAAAACCTCCACTTACCCTGGACAGACACAAGGGTACTTGCAAGAGCAAGACTTGCACCATCACTCAGTGTAATATTGACACAGTAAGAACCTGGCTCAGTAAAACCTCTTCGTAAAGTTAGCAGACACTGGTCAGAAGGTGGAATCTGATCACAGACCATGTTCTGAGGAATCATGCATGAGGCATCTGAAACAGTTGTGCAAGCATTGGTGGGTAGGCTAGAGGGGAAAGACAAATTGTCATTAAGACCATTTGGTCACCACTTGGTATTGTCAAGGCACAAATAAGTCTCAGATGACAACTTAATGGGGTGGAAAGGGGGAGAAAGCCACTCACCTCCCCTCACAAGACACTACAAAATCAATTAGAGAACTTGCAGCCTGAGAAGACACTTGAACATTGGCGGTTTCAACAATGTTGACTCGAAGGATGCCATCTACAAGACAAAAGTTTAGCCTCAAATTTTCTAGACAAGTGAAAGAGTCAAAGTGTAAAAAAGGTCACCCACCTACAACTGTTATCTTGTTGTTGTAGTACCCATATCTGTTGATAAAGCAGCCAGAAGCAGGAGTTGTGAACATGGCAGTTGTAGGCACTGTAGTGGTTTGCTCTGTAGTGGTACTGCCAGTGGTACCATTCTGCTCTTCTGTAGTTACTGGCAGAGTTTCAGTTTCTAATGGTGGCAATTTAGTAGAGTTACCTATGGAAGACAAAATTTATAAATACTGCATATCCCTAGCAGCAAGATACATTTGCCAAAGCTTATTTCAAGTCTTTAACCTCTTGAGGACCGCAGCCTTAAAATCCCCCTAGTGGCCAGGCTTAACTGTTGGTGGCAGTTAGTGTTGGGCGAACACCTGGATGTTCGGGTTCGGGAAAGTTCACCGAACATGGCCGCGATGTTCGGCATGTTCAGGCCGAACCCCGAACATCCCGCTTTTGGCGGCCCTATGGGGTCGCAGGCATAAGGGGGGGGGGGGAGCATGCCCCGATCGCGGGGGGGGGGGGGGTCGGAAATTCCCCCCACCCCCTCCGCTAGCGCTCCCCCCTCTGCCCGCTTCCCCATACAAAAGTTTAAGGAAGTAAACAGTACCGGTGGTAGTGGGTGGCTGGCAGTGGGCGGCACTATGAAGTGAGTGATTGAGGAGGAGTCCGGAGAGTGACGCGTTGAGGGAGGCCGGGCAGCGGGCGGTTCAGCAGTAGTACCGTACTATCGGGGCATGCTCCCCTTATGCCTGCGACCCCATAGGGGGGGGGGGCAGTATTCGGCCGAACCCGAACTTAAAAGGCCGAACACCATCAGGTGTTCGGCCGAACATCACCCGAACAGGGTGATGTTCTGCAGAACCCGAACAGTGGCGAACACTGTTCGCCCAACACTAGTGGCAGTGGATAGCTTCCCTGCCTACAGAGGGGACAGCAGTGTCACATGGCTGTCCACAGTGCAGAGTTATTAGAAGGTGGTTGCACTGGGAGACTGACAGAGCATGCGTGATCCCCTGCAATCTCCATTCCCAGCCATTTATGCTAATCTGTGTGGAGTGGTCCTGGGGCTGCTCACGCCAATCGGCGTGGAGCAGTTAGGCAGCTAATACAGGGCTAAGAGTGGTACATCAAATTGCTTGCTGCAACTGCATGTTCAGGCCCAGATTTACATCACTGGAGCCTATAGGCATAGATGTCCTGGCACCTTAGACTTTGCCCTCCATGGACAGACAGTGACCTACACCACAAATGTGCAGACTGGCCCAGCTGTCACTTCCCCTGCCTGATATAGGTAGCTACAGGTGCCCATTTGTATTAATTAGCTAGAGGTGCCCCTGAGCAAAAGGGAGATCTCAGTGGATTTCCAAAAGCTGGGTGAGTAACCTCATTTACGCTCGGCTTAGGACTCTGTATAGGGAAAGAAGGAGGAAGGCACTTGGGAAGGGTGCTGCATTTCCATCAGGCGCCTGCAGGCATGTGCCTTATGGTAAATCTGGCCCTGTGTACGTTACATTATCCTCAATTTTCCATTTGTAAGAAGTTTCTATGGCAACTTCAAGCGCCTAAAGTATTAAAGGTCTTGAAGTTTACAGTAGACATTCTGAACACAGCAGGACTCTGGTAACAAATTGAAGGCGATTGGCTACCCTAACATAAGAGAATCATACATCGCAAATTTGCATTGATCGACCAAGCAATTCACTAATGAGCAACCAACTAGTGTTTGAAAATTGACTGACTAGTGGCCCACACAAGCAATATCCTATGTGATTCAGGTCACTAAATTGATCAGAACAAAGTTGTGCTTCCATGCTCTTAATCCAAACTCCATTATTTTGTAAACTTACAATAAAAATAAAAAGTGAACAGTAGCAGATTCCTTTACAGTCAGCTGAGGCTTCCATCCTGCTTGATCAATAAATCTGCCCGATTCACCCAGATGTCAGTTATGGCCAATCACTAGTGTTGGGCGAACAGTGTTCGCCACTGTTCGGGTTCTGCAGAACATCACCCTGTTCGGGTGATGTTAGAGTTCGGCCGAACACCTGATGGTGTTCGGCCATATGGCCGAACTAAGAGCGCATGGCCGAACGTTACCCGAACGTTCGGCTAGCGCTGTGATTGGCCGAACGGGTCACGTGTAGTGTTGGGCGAACATCTAGATGTTCGGGCCGAACATGGCCGCGATGTTCGGGTGTTCGAGCCAAACATAATGGAAGTCAATGGGGACCCGAACTTTCGTGCTTTGTAAAGCCTCCTTATATGCTACATACCCCACATTTACAGGGTATGTGCACCTTGGGAGTGGGTACAAGAGGAAAAAAAATTAGCAAAAAGCTTATAGTTTGAGAAAATCGATTTTAAAGTTTCAAAAGGGAAAACTCTTTTAAATGCGGGAAAAGTCTGTTTTCTTTGCACAGGTAACATGCTTTTTGTCGGCATGCAGTCATAAATGTAATACATATAGGAGGTTCCAGAAAAAGGGACTGGTAACGCTAACCCAGCAGCAGCACACGTGATGGAACAGGAGGAGGGTGGCGCAGGAGGAGAAGGCCACGCTTTGAGACACAACAACCCAGGCCTTGCATGAGGACAAGAAGCGTGCGGATAGCAATTTGCGTTTTGTCGCCATGCAGTCATAAATGTAATACAGGAGAGGGTCAATAAACAGGGACCGGAAACGCTAACCCATCACAGATGTTCATGTTACTTGGTTGGGGTCCGGGAGTGTTGCGTAGTAGTTTCCAATCCAGGATTGATTCATTTTAATTTGAGTCAGACGGTCTGCATTTTCTGTGGAGAGGCGGATACGCCGATCTGTGACGATGCCTCCGGCAGCACTGAAACAGCGTTCCGACATAACGCTGGCTGCCGGGCAAGCCAGCACCTCTATTGCGTACATTGCCAGTTTGTGCCAGGTGTCTAGCTTCGATACCCAATAGTTGAAGGGTGCAGATGGATTGTTCAACACAGCTATGCCATCTGACATGTAGTCCTTGACCATCTTCTCCAGGCGATCGGTGTTGGAGGTGGATCTGCACGCTTGCTGTTCTGTGTGCTGCTGCATCGGTGTCAGAAAATTTTCCCACTCCAAGGACACTGCCGATACCATTCCCTTTTGGGCACTAGCTGCGGCTTGTGTTTGCTGCCCTCCTGGTCGTCCTGGGTTTGCGGAAGTCAGTCTGTCGGCGTACAACTGGCTAGAGGGGGAGGATGTCAATCTCCTCTTTAAAGTCTCCACAAGGGCCTGCTGGTATTCTTCCATTTTGACCTGTCGGACTCTTTCTACAAGCAGTTTTGGAACATTGTGTTTGTACCGTGGATCCAGAAGGGTATAAACCCAGTAATTGGTGTTGTCCAGAATGCGCACAATGCGTGGGTCGCGTTCAATGCAGTCCTAGGCCGAAGAGGTCATAGCCTAGGGTCACAAAAACCTGTTTATTTGGGCTATTTCAATGGTAGTGATGGTGACGTACATAAATCTCAGCTATGGCCGTTAGCAACGTCTGAATCTCACGAAATGTCTCATGCAGGTAGAAGACATTGTTAGACTTGGATTCCAAAGATGGGGTCCCTACATCTCTGCAAACCAGAGTTACAGGGGTCCAAAATTGGTAAGATCCCCCATAGGCTTTTATTGGGCCTACTATTTACCGTTCCAAAATCTCACACCATTTCAAAGGGCAATGGCTCAGCAGTGGCAAAACTCACCAGTCATGATCCCCCTAAGGGTCCCTACAATGCTAGAAAACTTGGTACTGCTGAGCCATTGCCCTTTGAAAAGATGTGAGATTTTGGAAAGTGAAATAGGGAGGCAATGAAAGCCTATGGGGGATTTTACCAATTTTGGACCCCTGTAACTCTGGTTTGCAGAGATGTAGGGACCCCATCTTTGGAATCCAAGTCTAACAATATGTCTTCTACCTGCATGAGACATTTCGTGAAATTCAGACGTTGCTAACGGCCATAGCTGAGATGTACGTCACCATCACTACCATTGAAATAGCCCAAATAAACAGGTTTTTGTGACCCTAGGCTATGACCTCTTCGGCCTAGGACTGCATTGAACGCGACCCACGCATTGTGCGCATTCTGGACAACACCAATTACTGGGTTTATACCCTTCTGGATCCACGGTACAAACACAATGTTCCAAAACTGCTTGTAGAAAGAGTCCGACAGGTCAAAATGGAAGAATACCAGCAGGCCCTTGTGGAGACTTTAAAGAGGAGATTGACATCCTCCCCCTCTAGCCAGTTGTACGCCGACAGACTGACTTCCGCAAACCCAGGACGACCAGGAGGGCAGCAAACACAAGCCGCAGCTAGTGCCCAAAAGGGAATGGTATCGGCAGTGTCCTTGGAGTGGGAAAATTTTCTGACACCGATGCAGCAGCACACAGAACAGCAAGCGTGCAGATCCACCTCCAACACCGATCGCCTGGAGAAGATGGTCAAGGACTACATGTCAGATGGCATAGCTGTGTTGAACAATCCATCTGCACCCTTCAACTATTGGGTATCGAAGCTAGACACCTGGCACAAACTGGCAATGTACGCAATAGAGGTGCTGGCTTGCCCGGCAGCCAGCGTTATGTCGGAACGCTGTTTCAGTGCTGCCGGAGGCATCGTCACAGATCGGCGTATCCGCCTCTCCACAGAAAATGCAGACCGTCTGACTCAAATTAAAATGAATCAATCC